>NC_142611.1:15156515-15459545 GCF_059453375.1 Lepisosteus platostomus
AATGTACAGCTGGGCACAACAGTTTCAAAAATGTTGTTGCAAATAATAACATTTAAATTAAATAACCTTGCTTTCCTTTTCAACAACAAAGACAAATATTGTGCTACTGTACCTTGGGATTAAGAATTTATAATGGGATAGAAAACAAAAGATCAATAAATACATACAGCAAAATTATATTATGTTTTTAAAAAGTTAATACTGTACATACAGTATGCCAAAGACAGTGAAACACAGATAAAAAAATATTTCCATGTGAATTGGCTGATAACAAATTAATCAACGCCAAGGAGACACTATTCACAACATCTCACAAACATTCTACATCCCTGAATCTACATTTCCCAATTGATGACTTAGAAAGTAGAGTATGTTAAGATTTATGTTAAAAAATGACCAAGAAAGAGCAAGCTGAGCTTTCTTTAAAGGAAGAAAATGTGGCAGGAAGGCATGCCAAGGTCAAGAACCACAACAGAAGCAGAGTAAGGAAGGAAAAAAATGAACATTCATTGACAAAGATTCTTTTCTAATGTTTTTTAGACCCTTAATAGTCAGTACTTTAAAATCCTTTCAGAATGTTGCACAATTATTATGAAAGTATTACAACTGACAAAGAAATCTAGGCTTGTTTATATCATTAAATGCTCATTAATCAAAGAAACAAAAGCTGGAACAAAAGCTTCCAAAAGCATATTTTATGACATGCTACTTGAAGGCATTTTTCACATGACTGAAAGTTCAATTTGATCAACCAATTCACTGGATTAGATGCTTAGGAGAATGTCTTACTGTTATCAGTGAAGAGAACAATAACATTAGAATTTGGGGCTTTTTTTTGCTAAATTGTCTTATGTGTAGCGTTTTTAAGGGGGTGTACTGATATGGGTGAGGGCAATGGAAGAGCTTATGGTAATGGAACTCATCCTTAGTTGAAAATGAACAGGGACAGAACAAACAGAATCTTCAGAATCTCAGATGTTGCAATGCAATATAATCAATTACTGTACACCCGAAGTTTCCCTTTCACCACAAAGTCCCACTTCATTCAATTCTAATTGGTCTTGTTTCCGTCTGAGTACAGTATTTCTATGGTCCTTCTTTGCTTTTAGTTTGCTTTAAGGACTGTGCAGTGATACTACAGTAAATACTAAAATCATGTTGTTCTAACATTTATGATCTAGCATAGTTACTGTAGTTGCAGAGCATGTATGTTAAAATAACAGGAAAGCAAAGTTATCCTGAAATGTCATGGGAAACAGGTGAAAATGTGAAACTACTATGCAAATTTACCTGGGGTATTCCCATTAGCGTAAAATGGAGAAGCCCCCGCTAACCAAGCAGCTGACACTATAAAATATTGTTCAACTTCCAGGTATTTCATTTCAAAACAGGAAGCTACAGTGCAAACTTTTCACACTTTTTTTCTGTGAGCCATAATAATGCACCACAGGAACAAGCCGAATAAATCCCTCTCCTTTATACTCTATGGTGCCTTATCTTTTCAGTGGGTATTTTGCATAGTAATATTCACCAGGACAGTAGTAAAGTATGATTAGTCTCAGTGAAAAGTGTCCAGGTACCCTTAAAAATAAAGGTACAATATATTAAACTACTGTATACATACACTGTCATGGGAATCTTATTAAGGTATTTCTTCCAGAGAGTGAATACAATCTTGTGATCACTAGTTTAATTTCAGAAAGAGCTCACTCAGATTAAAACAAATTGTATTTTGTGTTCTCTCGGTAACAGAAACCACGTGCTTTGCTAAACGTGTCCTTGGGTCTTGAGGCTAAGTGTCAAATCATTATGACTATTAAGTGTATTGATGCATAGAGTACATGTAATTACTATTTTTACAATATGATTCTACAGTGTTGCCACTATACAGTGGAGTAAATACAGTTTGCTTGCATTTGGAAATTTTCTCATGAGGATATTGTGAAGGATTTTAAAAAATCAGAAATAAAGCTTAGCCTTCAGGAGCGCAATGAGGGACTCTTGGTACGGCTTGTCTCTGTGAACTCTATCTGTATGAATAAGAGGTTATACAGTTGAGTTTACCCAAAACAAAGTTGTATTTTATCTGGTTAAGTGTGGAGTAACAATCAGTTGTTTTCAGAGTGAGTTTTTCTTCTCTGGATATCACAGTATTCACAAGCAGCTTTGGGCCAGAATGTGTAAAGGCACTAATGGGTGATTTCTGACGTTGCTTTAGTAAAATAATTAGATACCTATGTTCAGTGCATTTGTAATCTCTAATATAAAACTTCTCCTAGATTTCGTTTACACATTTACTTAGCATTTAACAATGTCTGTGAATCATATAAGGTCAGAGCCTTGATTGCTATTGGTACTTGTGTGGTAAGAGTAGTTTAAAGGAGGGTTTCAAGACCGCATATTAAACATTTTATTGTTTAATTGCATGAAAAAATTATTTTGTCCCCCTAGAATGATATGAAACATGAATTTGAAGATAATACAGAGAAATATTCGATAAAATTCAGAGAACTTTGGGAGGGTAAAAGCAAAGGATAACAGAGGCGCTTACTGTAATTCCATTTGGAGATCGGGTTGATCAAATTGAAATCCAAATCACGAATGGTGCTATCCTCAGATTCACAAATGTCAGTTTTAATTTTCTCTATCTTAAAATTTATATAATTCTTTGACATAAAGGTGCAAAACATAAACTAAAAACCTTTTTGGAAAAAGGGCCAATGCATTATTGCACTAAAGAAACATTAGACAACTGAGAACTTTACAGTTGAACAAGCTTATTTGCATAATATATATATACTGTATATCCCAGCACATTGCTGAGCTATTAAAAAGTATGTATGAAGTTGTAAGTTCTATTCAGAATTTGCCAAAGAATCCTGGGATCCAGCCGTTAAGAGACTCCTGGTAGCCCTCGTGTTATATGACATTTTCAAACAGCTGCATTGATCTCATTATATTTTCATCCTGTGGGGAAAGAGAATGCCAAATTAAAACAACGCAGAATGGAAATCTAGAACACTTAATATCACAAGTACAATACATCAGTGTCAAGAGATGAATATTAACACATTTCAGTTAGCGAGCTGATAAAATCAAATTACTGTATTTCTTTAACAAGCAGTCAAACACATTGAGAGGACATAATAGAATAAAACTGCCTTGGTCTTCAGTAAACATTGCACACACCTAGTGTAACCCATGGTTTTGAAGCCTTGTGACTGGGCACATACCAATTCTATTTACTCAAGTGTATTCTATGAGGCCTTGTTACCAGTCGCACTGGAATTTGGTTATCTGAACTAATTGAAGATGTCGGCTATAAAGAAAAAAAAAAGTGTGCTACTTACAAATCCCTTAAGAAAAAAAATCTGGGCAAGTAAAGGTGGAGACTCGGAACTTGTCTACCTATCAACAATCCCAGTAATTAGCTACAGTAAGTAAGTAGCATTGTGATTGGATGAAAGCTTATTAATATTTATACTACTTCAAAATCCCATAACAGCTGGTATTCTAATTCAGAAACCTGAGGACATGCCAAATGGTTCTCAGGCCTCAATATAGCATAGTGTTAAGAGGTTAGAGTGGGGAGCTGCTTCAACATGTGACCTGCAAAGCACCACACAGAGTTTAATTCTAAAATGAGTGGAAGTAAAAAGAAAAAAAAAAGGTTTTGGCTGCAGGGCCTTCTTCAGTTGTATAAACCTTTAACATTCAAAACAAAACTGTTTTTTTTTCTTTTTACTTTTTCAGCATATAATTAATCTTTGTCTGTCCCTTTGTAATATGGTACAGTATGTTCATGATTGGGTGTCATGAAGCGGGAAGAAATGGCACTTACGTTTTGGCAGCAATCAATAAATTCATCTATGGTAACCACTCCATCCTTATTTTTGTCCATTTTCTGTTAGGATTGGAAAAGAAATCAAAATACTGCATGCGGTTTTCTTTCTTCGATTTTATCACTTTACCACACAGACTCATCTTTTTTCTAATTTTGCTAAGAAATTAGCAAAATTTTTTGTTTTGTTTATTTTCTTCTAAAACAATGGTCTATAATAGTACTACAGTGTTTAAATTACTATCTCATGGAAAGCAAAACAATACCATGCGGTATTGGTATTGTATTACAGCAGATAATATCTAAAAATCTGCCTCTGGTGTGATTTTAGTGATGGCATAATGATGAAAGGTGATGACGCAATTTTCAATCACCAATACTGTACCTAATTGTCCTTAATTTTGTACTAAGCAGCTATGTGGTAGAACCACTTAAAACCAGAGGTTTGAATAGGCTTTTTTACCCAAAGTATATTAAAACCATGGCACACACAACAAAGACAACAGGCATTAAGAAATTAAACTATGGCTCAGGTCACAATTAATTTTACAGTATACACTTCAAAATAATCAGAAAACAAATATTATGTGAATATTTAGTAGAATGGACAATTACTGCATATAGTAATTATTAATTGGGAAATGGGTAATTAAGTTAATTATGGGTAATTATTATTAGGTATTATTAACAGAAAGGAACAAGTCTAGATGTGAAATGTATGCTATTCATAGTTATTATTTTAGAATAAATGTTTTATACTAAAGTGTTTTCCCAATTTCTGTCAAATGCAGTTTTTTGGAAATATTAACATGTGCTGAGTCTGTTACATTTCTGTCATAATTGATAAGTTATTGATGACAGATTGCTTTTTTAAAGTAAATACCCATTCACTAGAAGAAATCCTATGTACAAGGTTTGAACAAGTCTCAGACCTCTCAGTCTCAGTTTTTAAAAGAAAAGTGTGATATTGTCATTTTCTCAGAATGTGGTTTTCAAGGCTACAGAATTCCTGTTTAAGGGATACATTACAGTACATAGTTAGCTTTTTAAATGACCTAGTCCTAGTTATTTATCAATAATGAATACAATTTATAAACAGGTATTAAAGTATTAAACTTTGTTTTGCATTAAAAAAACTGTTAGAAATGGTGATAATTTAATCATGTATTAATAATGCTGCTCAGATCAAACATGTAGCAATACCACCGTGAAAAAGATAACATACTGTAAGTAACACATTTCATATTAAATATTAGCATAAATATATTGTATGCTTTACCTGGAAGAATATCTCCACATGCTGCCTAGGTGTTTCTTCTTTCAGGATTGGGTATGTGCATTTGCCCATCATATCATATATAGCTTTCATAATGTCTAGCATTTCCTGCCAAACAGATCGAGTCATTAGAATCATTATTGGCTTTTTAGTCCATTAAGCTGTTATGCTGCTTCCCCACCCATTTTGGAGAATTGGAGAAAAAACAAATTACCATCAAGAAAACCATAGTGCAATTCTGTTTAAAAAGGCATAAATAAATAACATCTTAAAATTCTTCTGTGTACTTTTTTAAATCAGTCAACCATTCCTCCACTGCAATTTTCCATTAATTTGGGCACACTTAGAAGTACTCATTGGAAGATATTAAGCAGGTAAGAATTAATGAAATTGAAAAGATCACTATAATTCCTTTAAGACTGAAAATGGAAGAGGTATTTTAAAATATTTTGAACCTTTTTTCAAAGGACAATTATTATTGCTGTTGCAGTAAAACATAGTCAATATTGAAAATGTTCAAATTACCAAGTCATTTTTAAAAATAGATTTCCTATTTATTATTTCACTTTGGCAGGTTCATTAAGTCCAAAAAACCAATATCTCAAGCATAGTGCCATCACCTATTTCTTTTGTAAAAGAGAAGACAACCACACTTTTGTGAGGTGTGTTCAAATATCAAATATAGCAGAAAGGTCATTTGTTGTTTTTTTATCTGTAGCATTCAATCTGGTCAATCCATTAAAGACAAGGTACAAATATGGGTGCAAGTAATCTCAAATCCTTTATACACTGATGTATGATATGGTAAAAATATAATGAATTAATTCTGATATTATATTGCAGACATCTTCCTTTTTTAAGATTTAAAGATTTAAAATAAATGAAAGATGCTACACGTGATCGGACACATCATATGAGTCTGGTCTTCAGCAAAGTAAGAATGCCTAAAGAAGTAGATTAAGAGCTGGATTGCATTATGGCAAAAAATCCTTAAAATAACTTAAGTTATAGCTTTCAGATTTTATTTCTTCTTAGATGTCAGCAGCAGTATGTTAAACTCCACTCTATATTTCACATGGAGCCACTGGCTGTGTAATTTACAGAGGTAAGGAGTAATTTGCTGATGCAGACCCCTTTGAGAAAAGACACAAACCATAGAATGGCCTACATTCACGAGTAACCTCAGATAAAGGCAACAGCAAAATGCATAAATAGCTATAATTCCTAAGATTTGTGTAACAGTTTTCATCCAAAATTATACCATAGTGTTTAACAGTATATTCTGCATATAAGAGGACTCAAGTAACTCAGCCAGATGAGTTTATCAAAATGATAAAGGGTTTTACCCTGATGTCCTCGCCGGACTTCCCCCTGGCCTGTACCAACCATGGCCTTCTAATAATCCCCATCTGTGAATTGGCTTCGTCACTCTGTTCTCCTCCACCCTGAGAGCTGGTGTGTGGTGAGCATACTGGCGCACTATGGCTGCCGTCACATTATCCAGGTGGGGCTACACATTAGTGATGGTGAAGGGGAGTCCCCATTACCTGTGAAATGCTCTGAGTGGAGTGTCCAGAAAAGTGCTGTACTGTATACAGTAAACATAAAGAATTACACAGCACATGAAGCGTATCTAATGGTAAAATTGAGGGTGACTAGATTTGACAAAGGCTGAATTTGAATGTACTGTACAGTAGCTTGGATTGCGGAGTTAGCAGTCTTTCTTTTACCAGTTGAGTCTTGGGCTCTGCACTAACCACAGATTAACCTGCCATGATACAGCATGTGACAATTGCTCATGTGCCGAAATCACCACAAAGGCATAGCAAATGAAGCACAAGTAAAATCCAACTGATTATAAAAATTCTTCATTCTTAACATGCATCCTTACCTCTTTTGTTATATATCCATCTTTATTGATATCATACAAGTTAAATGCCCAGTTCAGCTTCTCATGTACTGAGCCCCGGAGCAGAATGGAAAGACCCATGACAAAGTCCTGCAGCAAATAAGATATATTTAATCTTAAAACATACTGTATAATATAGGCTGGTACAAATTGGAAGATGTATATTTGAAAATGTAACTGTATAAATGGAATTAAATTATTTGTTAACCTTAAGTAAAGCCTTAAGTATACTTTATTGATATACTGTTCTTTCTGGATTAGAATCCTATATACAGTACGTACTGAATATACTGTATACACATGTATAAAACATTTTAAGAATATCAGATTCTATTAGAGTAAATTCCTTATTCATATATAAAACTTTCCTATCTTAAAATATTATATTTTGTAATCTCAATATTAAACATATCATGCATTTAGCTGTGAGTTTTCATTTTGTTCATGGCATTAATGAGCGCTCAAAAACCCAGACTAATAACAACAAAACAGTTCCTAGCTTCATTGCGTTGATGCCAAAGATTCATGTGAATGTTATTTCATGTCAGTGTTGCCTGGATTAATCCATTATGTTGTTTACTGTGTATTAAGATAACACTTATCACAAAAAAAACTAGCACATCATAAAACTATGAAAGGAGCAAGTAAAAACATTTCTTAAAATTCAGTTTTTATTATTATATTTGCATTAGTTTTATAACTAAAAGCTGGAAAGACATTCTTAACTGCAAATAAATCTCTGGAATGAATTAATTAAATGTGCCATACAGAAAATCCTCTTTGAAATTGTGCATATATTTTTTTAGATTAATACACTTTAATTATTACATCATATTATGTTGTACAGTATTTTTGAAATATTTTTTTCTTTCCCTTTTTGGAAAATAGGTTCACTTACTACAACATCCATGAAGGGAACAACCAACAAGAGCAAACCCTTAAAAGAATATCTAAGTGGTTATGGAAGTAGAGATAAATCCGTGTTACTTGTAAACAAGCTTTTGTAGGAATCTAGGAATTCTCATTTTGAGCTTATCTGTGGAAAATCAGGCTCAGTATGAGTTTTTTATAGTTAGATAAGAATACTTTGAAATGACCATCAATTTCAAAATATTAACAGATTAGTGGCATAGTTTCTATTATATGTGTTCAGTACGTTATAATACCTGGCCTTTTGAAAACCATTATCTTTTTCATTGCCAAGCTAACATCATTATTATTATCAACATCGTTATTATTACTAAAATAATTCACTGAATTACAGTAGCTGTTAAAGAATTTGTCAGAAAAGAAATAGTGAAAGGGTTCGTCAGCCCATCCAGTCACCTTTAATTATTTACAGGTTGAAATGCCTGATACAGTCTGACAGGAATTTGCTTCCTATAGCTCTTGGCAGAAGAAAAGCTGGTACACATCTCATAGACAGTAGTGTGTACCATGCAGAGAGACAGAGTTGACTTCTCCAGCACATAAACATCCTTGTTTACCAGAAGAAAATGTCTCACATGTCATAGAACCAGCCTGATAGGCTACATTATTGATGTTTAATTTCTTGAACCAAACTTTATAATAGCATCCAATTTTAATCTCAAGACAGCCTGTGTCATGTAGGGCTGTACTGCACCTTAAAAATCAGACAAGATCCTATCAGGAACAGGAATGTATTGTATTTCAGGGTATATTTGGAAATTCAGATATAAAAATGAATAATCAATTTAAACATTGTCATTATTTTTTATGCAGAATGTATATGTTTAAATATAGTATATTAGTTATTCATAGTGTGGATCATTAAGTTTATTACCCATAACTGTTTTTTTAGTTGCTTATGTGATCCCCTACAAATGATTCATAAATCCTCACTGGTTTATTATTGTATAAATAATTAATCTGTAAGTCATTTTTAGAACCCATTTAAGTAGGTTTAGTAAGTGAGCTACTGTACCATTTACAGTGCCTTGCTAAACCATAAAGAACCTTCAAAGTATTCAAAATGGTGTTCCAAAATGCATATACTGTACAGTGCTGTACATTTTTAAACTAAATTATTTATCTGAAACCTGAATCCTCGTACTGAATTATTCTAAGAGTAAGATAAACTGCAGAGAAAAAAACGATGTACGGTATGTTGATTGCATAAGTATTCATACATTTTGAACACCATAATTTGTGAAAGAACTTTTGGCAGTCCCAATACTTTTTGGATACATTTTGGTTTATTATACTGTACCAACTTTGCACGGTGGCTTGGTGCAAATTTTACCCATTCTTTTTGGCAGTTTTACTCATGCTCTCTCAAGTCATTTGGAGAATCACCGACGAACAGTAATCTAAATCTCAAATTATTACCACAGATTACTAATAGGATTAAGTCAGGGATTTTCACATTTTTCCACTCCAGTGTAGCTTTGTCCTTGCTGAAAAGTGATTTTTTTGCCCAGGTTTTAAATTTGTAGCAGGCTGAAAAAGATTTGCTTCTAGTATTTACCAGTACATTTTCCAGAAACTTTTTCCTTCAGTCCTAACAATCTTTCCAATCCCTTCTGAGGAGAAACATTCCCATATCCTGAAGCTGTCACTTCCCCATTTGTGACTGTAGGGATGGCATAGATGGTGGTGTTGGGTGCACAACAAACATAACTCTTGGTATTTATATAAAAAAATCAGTTTGGACTAAACTGACTACAAAATGTTTTCCATATTTTTGCAGGATCACTCAGGTGCATTTTCGCAAACTCATTGTGAGATATGAGATAGATTTTTCTCTCTGCTACACAGGCCAACTTTGTGGAGTGAGTGGGATGCTGTTGACTGATACACATTTCCCATTCAGTCATTGAACTTTCTAGCTCTTCCAAAGTTGTAGTTGGCCTCACACTGGCATCCCTCTGGGCAATCTGCTTACCCAGCTTCTCAGTTTGGAGGGACAGTTTAATCTAGGCTTTGTCTGGCTGATACTATGCACCTTCTGTTTTTTTATGATTGAACAGACTGTTCTCATAGAAGTGTTGTAAAGGCTTCAATATTTTTGGTTCACATCTCCTGATCTTCTGATCTGTTCTCGATATGAATGACTGGCATTGAAAGCTGCTCAGACTTCATATTTGAGTCTTTGTTTAAGATTTACTACCTGACCAAGAAAACCAGTAGATGCCAGTGTTCTTATTCTGAAATCATGAGAACCACTATAACTGCACAAAGACTGGGGCCACTAACTGAGAAAGTCTGTGAACCGAAAATAATTTAGGTTTGCCAGAGCAAAGTGTTTGAATACTTACGCAAACATGACTTTTCCATGTTTGTTTCATGATAATTATAATTATTCTAATTATTTATTTACTTTTTTGTTATTTGCTTTGAGTGGAGTAGGTTATGTAGATAAAAAATGTTCATATTTAAAAGTGTCATGACTCTTAAGTTTTAAAGCAACAATATAAGCAAGCTGTTCAAGACACTGTACAATATATCACCCTCGTTCAAAGTTATAGTTCTGTGAAAAAGTTAGATTTCTGAGATACAGATATGCTTTACAGACCAATTCCATTCTTTTGTCCCTTCTTCTGTAGAGCTGTATTCCAAAATGGCATACAAAAGCACTACCCTTGATTGAAAGGCTATGAATATGTCAAAAAACACATAAGAACATTTAAAAACTACTGTAACCAAATATGTTACTAGCAAAGTAAAACACTAATCGCAGATAAAGAAATATATAAAGAAAAAAAAAGGTCTACAATGAGCAGTGGAGCAGAAACAGTAGAAAGTTAATGTTTGAGACATTTCAAATAAAATATTGAATTTAAATGGCCTTTATAGTTCTATTTATTACATTATCTTGAATTATATTGATAAAGATTAAGGAGTCAAGCAAAAGTATGGAGTATGCACAAACAAGGAGAACAGATTAGCCAGATTTCCATTATAATTCACAATGAAAAAAAAAAATTATAATTGAACACAAAATTGATTCATACATTAATCCAAGTAACTCCTGACCTGGGGTGTCACAATTGTTTCTAGTTTTTATATAATCTCAAACTGTTATGTCTTATTGACACCACTTAGTCTGATAAGGAGTCCAATCTCCTGTTTTCCATGTTTATTGTAAAGTGCTTCTAAATTTTACAGGCACCCAGCAATAGACTAGTAGTTTCCTACTCCTAATGAATTCTATCAATAGTTATATTGTATGTTTAACTGTTTTTTCCAACAATTAACTACCAATTAATTTAACATACTATGCTACAATGAAGAATAGCAATGTCTTCTTAAGCAAAAATATTTGAAGTAGAAACTAATTGGTTCTAGTACAGTTCAAAAAGATAAACACTGGAATTAGCGTCTTAATTTAAACTTCGCTTCATTGTTACAAAAGTACCAATTCAATGCCTAGACATAATAAAGCATGCACATTGTTTTAATAAGGCAAGATTGTTTTCCATTAAAAAAAAATACCTGAATGAGAAATGTAATCTTTGCATACAGTTAGTCAGCCTTATCTTAACTTATCTAAGGTACTGTACAGTATGTTATTATGTTTTCTCAACAGTGCATACCATAGCATGGTTATACAAGCCAGTAAATCATATTTGTGCTGGGAATAAATAAAATAATCAAATAAATCTTTGAGGTTTATTACAACTAAAATGAAATAAAATATGTCTGGCTTACCTCAAAACTCACAGTACCATTGTGATCTGTGTCAAATGCATTGAACAGAAAATGTGCATATGTCGTTGCATCTGAAACAACAAAGAAAGGATGTTTACTATTTTTTTCCAGATTTTTTATTCTCAAGCAGGAAGCTGTTTCCACCATTCTTGAGAGCTAGTAATGTCATAAAAAACGTTTTTTTCCCCAATTTGCAGCTTCTTCTAGCTTCCCTCTGAAATTATGTTCATAAGGTTTTTTTAAATTGATGAGTTTTGTCTCTTATAATTTCCATAATGGAATCACATGAGAGCATATCCATCAATTTCAGTCTTAGAATACCCAACATACACACTTCACAGGCTCAAGAGAACCAGCTTCAGGAACCCAAACTTTACTTCTGGGGCTATACCATTGAGTCTTTTAAAAACAAATCCCCATAGTGTAAACAGATTCTACATCTGTTATGGTAGCTGTGACAAATACAAAACTGGCTCAAGACATCTGTTTTGGAGATTAAAATAGATTTTAACAACAGGTACTGTATATGTTCTTGTTGAAACTGAGGCAATTTAATGCTTTGCATTATAATCTAATTCTCTTGTTATTTAACACACACATCATATATTAGTCCCACTCTTAATTAGACTAGTTACTTTGGAAACTGCAGTTAATTAATTTGTTGTTCTCAATATGTAGTGTTGATGAATTCATTAATATGTATGATAATATTAATACGGAGTACTGACAAGCTGCAATACAATACGATAATTAAAAATGAAAAACACAACTGTATCACAGCTAAACTTTCTTTACAAATATTTAAGACCCAGTGAAAGTTGTAATAAGCCTAGATATTTATAGTGACAAAATCAATGTTTTACCATTTTTTTATTTTCAGAACATAATTCAAATAGAGAGAAAAAGAAGAGTGATACTGTTGTTTCCCAACAAAAACCCCTGGAAACAGGATCACAGCAACAAAAGGACAAGTTACATTTTTGCATCACTTAATGAAAATGTGAGATTTCCTGTTATTTCTTTAGTAATATAGTGAAAGATAGAGCAGGATCAACAGGTCTGGTACAGAAGGAAAAGAGATTAAATATATGACTATATATTTTAAAGAATTTTAGTCCTTGTACTTTAATTTTTATCAAATTTAATGACCATGTCAGTAGAAGAATTCCATGTCTTTACTGTGCCCTCCCCAGGTACCAAGAAACATTGGAAGGCTCGCTAAAAGTAATGTCTAAAACACCTCAAGATCCAACAATGCCAATGGTTAAGTCAAGGGAAACCTAAGGTTCCTAATGGTGACTTACCTTGATGACCTGATCTGTTTAAGCAGCTTTGTAAGAACATGATTTGAGTTGTCATTTTAACGGGACCTCTGGTTGTCAGCACAAAATGTGAGTATGAAATACTCGTTTAGGGTAGTGTACACTGACAATTAAGAATGGGACTAGGGAGAAGTTTCACATGATTGTGTTTAAAATTACTGTACATTTGATGATTCAGTTTTTTGAAAGCTGAATCATCAAATGTTATCCTAGGAAATACATTATCCTAGGAAATTCCTCCATCTGCAATATTCATATCTCTATCCCAAATAGTAGCAGTAGTACTATGTACTACATATAGTAATATACTGTACATTTTGTTTTAATGCTGATTCCAGCAACAAGTAATTAAGATATTATTTTTAGTTTAGAGTTTGATTATGAAAAATAGATTTCAAAACGTACAGTACTGTAGTGGCTTGAAAACACTATATGCTGAAATAAATTTTCAGCATATCTGTGGATATCTTGTCATGTGATTCACATGTGTGGCATGTCAGGAAGTGTAGTAGTAACTACTGCAAAAGGTTCACATTTGTATTTAAAGAAAAATATAAAATATACTATCCTTTTGCCCCTGAAAAGAAAAAAGGTGATCTACTGTAAACTGTAGCAAATTAAACAGTACACTGAGTGAATAAAAAGCCTTTCCCCTCACAGGAGACCATAGGTACATATTGCAAAATTGGAACCCACGCTATGTCCGATAGAAAATAAATCTCTTTATATTTCCAAAATGGGGAAAAGAAATAAGTGTTAACTGTAAGGAGTTTAACATTATGGAAAAATTAGCAATGACATTGGCAGATCTTCTTAAAACTTGTGAATCTACTTTCTAACTGTGAAGTTATAAATATGTAAATATAAGAACAAAATGCAATATTAAGTGTGTGGGGTGAACACTCAAATGAATTATATCTTGAAGTACATATGGATAGAACAAATATTCCTCAATTCGATGGCAAGATACACTTTAACTTTCTCTTTTGAGGGATGATTAGGGTTGGGAGCAAAGCTCTCACCCCAGGTATTATTTGACAAATCTCCATGAAATTCTTCAGTATTTGTCAGCCTAACCTGAATAAAAGAAAGAGGTGTTAAGCTTCAGCTGAAAGCCAATTACTGAGCTAGAGACAAAGGGATCTTTCTTGAGTGTTTCATAAACCTTCACCTTTCACAAACAAAACATTTGACAGATAAAAACAAATCTCCAGGAGGAACGATTACATTTACACGGTGAAATTTCAAACAGATTTCTAATTTCAAACTTATTTTCTCAGCTGAGCTGAAAGATTGCATAAATAATTTAATGTGATATACTGTACAATATTCCAACAAAATATATCTACGAATACAGTAGTTTAGCTCGTTTCATTTAAAAAAAACATCAGGATATTATTTTAATTTGATAAGAATTAGATATACTGTATATTATTTTTGTAGCTTTCTGTACTTGGGGTTTTTTATTTTCCTTCAACATCAATATTTTTATAAAAAAATTAAACAGCCATTGAATAGAAAAATCGTTTTAGTGCTAAGTCTCAGGTGCATGGAGAAACTTTCATTTGTATTGTATTAAGAAAAATATCTTTAGGGTAAATACATAGGAGGCATGACTTAAATGGCACATGATAAAAAAACAAAAGACCAGCCTATAAATGCCACAGCCTATAAAATACACTACTTTTAGTACCCTGTTTTGCTTCTTGTAATAAACAAATGCCAGATTATTAAAAAAGGAAAATGGTGGAACAAAAACATAATTGTACTCTTTGGCAAATACACCTCTTATTCGGATTACTGTAAATATTCAAGTTTACATTCCCCAAAGGGGATTTTCACTACCCATTTTGATTCTTACAAACACATTGTAAACATTGGATGATAATTTACCCAGGGCTAGAAAAACAACTCTGAAATCCCTCATGTGGAAAAACCAACAGCAACATGGCCCACATCTGGAGTACATACTGTATTTATCAAATGCCATTTTAGAAAATACACCAAGAGAATGAACAAAATACCACAGATATAAAACAGATACAAAAAATTCAACCAAAGAATTTCACTACGAATAACACCACACAAGAACTAAGCATACTTCAAGGTTTATAGAGTGTTTTAGTCACAATGAATTTGGCTTATCTCGCCTGGCTGAGGGTCAACCTCCTGGCCATATGACGAAGAGGCTAGGAAACCAATGTAGAGTGAGGAGTGACCAAGGGGCAACTGTAAAGGTGGAGATGGGGTGGAGGAGGCATTCAAAAGACATACTGTATACAGTACAAGAAAGAGAAAGGATTACGTATAGTATTTATCATTTATTCAGTGAGGAAATTAAATTAGGAATGATTACAAATTACAGACAGTAATTTTGTTACAAACTCCACATCGGAGGACACTGCACAAGTCACCATCTTTCTTAATCAAACCACTCTTTATGGCATCTTAGAATTATATACCAACAAAGACCTGCAGCAGGGGAAAAGGAGCAAATGAGCAGGTTGGAAGAGCTACAGTATGAACTGCTACAGTGCTACACTAAAGTTACATGAAAGTTGGGGTTGGAGTCATGAACCATCAGAGGTAACTGTGTGGAGTTTCTGGAGTACACAAGTGGGGTTTTTTGAGAGCGATTTTATAAGACCTGTTAAAATAAAGTTTCCTGCACCTTATCCTCTTACAGACCTTGTGAGTATTATGCCTGCACAGATTCCCAGTCACCTTACTAATGGTGGGGTTTGTTGCACAGAGGTAAAGGTCAGACATTAACAATTCTTTTGCCAAATGGTTGTCATCCCCAAGGGTATTCTAGATAGTCATGGTCTTGATCCTTCCTTTAAAAGTCAACAGTGGTATCATGTTAAGTTCCGTTTATGCTCCATCATCAAATACTGTAGCTCTCAAATAACTCTGAAATAGCAAAATAATTTAAGAAACTTCAGATAAGATCCTATTACAAGATGACTTCAATGCCAGAGTAGAGATTGATGGAGTGGCCAAGTAAAATAGCAATGACCAACTGTTTCTAGGGTTTGTGTTCCAAGCATTGCCTCTCGATTTCTTTCAGCTTTCTATTAAAAACAATCTGAATGCATCTTTGGTCAAAACATTGGCACTTGATAGATTACATCACCATAAGATAAATCATTTGTAAAAGAGGCCGGCATGACAAGAGAGAAAAGAGGAGAATATAATGATACTGGTCATTGTCTTGTAAAGACAGATTATACTAAAGAAACTTAATAAAGGCAAATTTCAAACTGAAGAGTTTTGACTTTCAGTGCAACTGAACTTTACTGAATTTTACTGTATGTCTAAGAAACCTAAACCATGAAAGTAAAGACATAGAATTATGCTAGACAAGTTTAAAGAACACGATCTACAAGGTCTTGTTAAATGTTCTTGGTATTTCAAATAGAAAACAGAGGGAGAGGATTGATGTTAATCAAAGATTACTTTACAGTACAGGTATTCCTAAATATACAGTAAATACCTTCAGGTCTCGTTTTTATGCCACATAATACAAAGTGATTTCTCAATAATTCTAATTCTAATTTTTTTGTTTTTCAGAAATTAAATCAGGGTCACATTCTGCAGTATGCTACAATGTACTGTATTGTATTACACCACTTTGCATGACAACAAAGCTATTGTTAGCAACCCACTGAAGCTAAGCAGGTGTGAGCCTGGTCAGTACCTGGATGGGAGACCTCCTGGGAAAAACTAAGGTTGCTGTTGGAAGAGGTGTTAGTGGGGCCAGCAGGGGGCGCTCACCCTGCAGCCCATGTGGGTCCTAATGCCCCAGTATAGTGACGGGGACAAAATACTGTAAACAGGCGCCATCCTTCGGATGAGACGTAAAACCGAGGTCCTGACTCTCTGTGGTCATTAAAAATCCCAGGGCGTTTCTCGAAAAGAGTAGGGATGTAACCCCGGTGTCCTGGCCAAATTTCCCATTGGCCCTTGCTAATCATGGCCTCCTGATAATCCCCATCTATGAATTGGCTTCATTACTCTGCTTTCTTCCCCACTGATAGCTGGTGTGTTGTGAGCTTTCTGGTGCACTATGGCTGCCAGGTGGATGCTGCACATTGGTGGTGGTGGAGGGGAGTCCCCATTACCTGTAAAGCGCTATGAGTGGAGTGTCCAGAAAAGCGCTATATAAGTGTAAGCAATTATTATTATTAATTAATTATTGCTTAGGTCATTTGCACATTTATTAGTGGACCTGTAAAACATAACAAAATTAATGTGTGAAACATAATAATTGCTCTTCTATTGTGTTGTATTGAGTGTTGTGTTGTATTGTGTCAACTGGTAGTCAACTGGTAGTGATTAAGGAAATCTGTAAGGAAAGGTAAGATATCCAAAACACAATATTTCTGTCATCTTGCAACCCTTATAGAATATCCTTGTGGCCCAGCTTTTGGATCAGGACCCACAGCTTGAGAAACTCTGCTTTAGTGAATGAGTTTCACTGCCTCTGAAATTGCTTTGATACCTCAGGGTTTTTCTCACAGTAGTTAAACATAGGTTGATATTAGAAAACAATAAAAAATACCTTTTTTTTTAATTGGTACAAATGAAGAAGGCATTATTTAATAAAGGATTTGCTTTCATCTGAGATTGAAAAGATGCTTTCTACAGCTACAGGTAATCAACTGTTTTAAAGCATAACTGAAATGAGCAATTATTTTTAGTGCTTTTCTTAACTTGGAAATCAGTAGTCTTCCTTAGGGAATGTAATAGAGATTTCATTTTGAAAAGGGTATTCATATGACTCCTTCTGAGCAAGAGCAATTTACCAACACTACCATAACTGTGTATGGGAAATTATCTTGTGATAAATTATGCATATACTGCTTATATATACATAAACTCTTTTAATGCTCATAAAAGTGAAACTAATGGCCAATAATGGCAACAGTGTAAAAAACATGTTCTGGGCATTGTTGTGCAGGAACCTCCAGCATAATATGAATAAGATTATTTTCTTTTCTTTCTGCTGACTTTATTTTTAGTCTCTGTTGCTTATTCAATTTAGTGTGAGTGAGTGTCTCCTTACATGTACAGTACAGTATATGAAGGCATACACACGTTTTTACTGAAAGCCAAGAGATCCCAACCCAAGAGCTCTCCCGTGTTGAACCTATTATGTGCTGCTGCTTGGAATGGCTCATGATGTGAAACATCTGGATCATAGAGCTCATATTGCCCTTAAAGTGAGCCTGGGTCATATCGCTAAACAGCTGCTGAATAACACAAGTGGCCGAGACATTATTTTTTCTACAGGACATGTTTTTTTAAAAAGAAATCAAGGAGCCACTTAATATTTAATTTCTGGAAATGGTAAGAAAGCAAATGCAATTCAAACACACATAGAACAGCATTCTTGATCAAAATACATGCTATTCTTACAGCCCATATGCATGGGCCCACCACTGCAAACTAAATAACAAATAAGCATCTTTATGCAAAAACTGCTCTTGAGCTGGCCCCTTACACCAAAAACATATGGGTATCAGATTAAGGACTTCACCCACACCTATTGAATCTTTCTAACAAACCTGTGTTGTGGTTTGCTAGAAACCAGTCCACTTGTGGGACTATGTTCTCATTTAGTCTTAAATGTAAAGTGATGCTGTTTAAATAATAAATTTAAAAAGTGAAGTCTTTGTTGCATGACTTTTTCATGATTTGATTTTACGTTTTCCATAAATGGTAATTAGATTCAGTAATATACATTAATCAGATGTTATTATGTTTTATGCTAAGCAGATTACAATATTTCTATAATGAATAGAGTCTCTGCCTTACAATCAGAGACAAAACGTTACAGTGGACAACAAAGTGAGGCTGTGATGCTGAACCACAGTCTCATCAGAGCACAAATACAGTGTTTTATCATCTCTAACAATGATGTGAAGGCTAAATGATTAGACGTTCATAACTATATTTATGACTGAGTTAATAACAGTTAAGATAATGTGTATTCATTATTTATTAAAGATTAATAAAGGATTACTAAAGAACTTATAACAGAATACTTCTAGCTTTTTTTTATAGCCCCCAACTATACTTAACAATTGTGAATTAACAATTATGAAATGGTTGAAGTTGTTTAATAAGGGGTTTAATGGCTGAATTTGCACAGAATACAGTTAGTTCTTAATGAGGACATGTTCAAAGCTGCAGCATATACACTATGATTAGACAGTTTCCAAACACTATATACTTTACTGTAGGGGACTGCTGGTTCATGTTTTAGTTTTTGTTTCTAATTAAACACTGCACAGTTAAAACTTATTTGTTTTTTCTGGTGTTTCTCTTTTCAGTGACTATCTGCCAGTGAAAGCTATAAGCACTCTTTGAATCATCAAAGTGTGTGGACTGACTGAGGCAGTATATAAAGATAAATAAATTCACTATTTGTTTTAGCAGGTTTCCTATTGTGCTGATCCATTTAATTTAAAATGCTCATTTAGAGAACAATTTGAATGATTCATACAGAGTGTGTAAATTCAGCAAATGTTTTAATTTGTTTTTGAAGGTGAGAGAGTTACTGTAGGAGGTTGCATGTTTATAGGATATTAATGGGTATTTTTCTCTATATTATGTTATTGCTTTTGAAAAGACACTGCTATAAAACTAAAACAATTTCTCTAAGTGACAGTACAATATAATAGTTTTCTATATATAAATGGTGCTAGTAAAAACCCCAGCAAAACCTACCTCCCTGCGGAAAGAACTGAGAATATATCTCTTTAAAGGTTTCTTCATTGACCACCCCACTAGGACATTCCTGGAAAAAAAAGAAAAATACATTTCACTTAGACCTGAAAATGTCAAAAACATTCTCTCCCAGAGAACTCTGAACAGCTAGCTGATAACTCAACCTTTGACATTGCAGTATTTGTCATTTCTGAACAAAGCATATTTGCCTGTGCAAGGCACAGTTTCTAAATTCAGCAGGAGACATACTGTATCTGGGGAAATAATATAATATTAATAGTCTTTTCTTTTTGTTTTGTGTGGGCTTAGTATGACACTGCCTGTGAAGAGTAGTGTAGTCATACTAAGGAATTATTTTTTTTTTCCTGAAGGAATAATCATTTGAATCTGCAAAGATTATATATCCACAATAAAGAAGAATGATCATTAAACACATTTAATAAGGTCTCAAGGGCACCAAATTCTGAATAATCATCTCATCAGAGCTCTGAAATGGCTAGTGTTTGGCTTGGAAATGATTTCATGTAATTCTTGAGGGTAAGCAGAATGTTAAAAAGAGGCTGAGCAGAATGTTGAAAAGGGACCACATTAAACTTTACATTAAAACATTTAGTTTTTAGCTTTTAAAACATGCAGACCTCTCTGCAAGTGTACAAATAAAAACACTAGCCAGCTGATGGCAAGAATACAAAAAAAAATAATACAGCTAAAATATATTCAGGAGTGATCAGCTATGCCTTCTGAAGTATTGTGTTTCTACTTTCTAGGTGACTTAGGTGACCCAGAAGACACTGGTTGGAGGTATAGCTTGATTTATAAACCTCAGTAAAAAAAATGCATAAAACATGTTGTATACAAATAAAAATTGATCAGTCTTTCTGCACCCACCCATTATTCAGACCATTTCAGTCACCCGTCATAGGACATCACCATATTCTGCATATCATTACCTGCTGCAGGTTTCCAACATGATTTACAAACAATATCAATATACCTCTTATTGTTTTAAAAATACCTAATAAAATGACTTATGAGTATCAAAACTCCCCCCACGAACACTTCTACTTTTGAAGAAATGTAACCAACCAGACCTCTGCAGAAGGGAGCAAAAACTTAATTTTTAAATGTTACAGAAAAAACACTGTTATTCCTACTTGTGTCTTTTTGAAAACTGATCACTTAGAGAAAATTAGGCAGAAATTATGGTGTAAACTCTTACTAAAGGAGTTGAGGAAGCTTTGCGTAAACATCCTCATGGTGATTTTGTTGAAACAATGTACTGTACTTGATGTAGAAAGATTTTGAATCCAAGAACTAAGCAAGAAACAAGTAAATGTCTCAAGACAGCAGGTCAGTTAAAGGCATCAATTAGCGTATGCAAATAAAATCACAGTTAGAATCTCAGTTTAAAAGTACTGTATACAGTAGTTTAAGTAATTGAAATAAATCCTAAAATGCAATGCAGATAATCATTTTCAATTTCCTTATTACTTCTGTAGGCGCTGTTCTGAAACACAATTCACACTCTTTTTCTACAAGAACAACTAAAAATAACATTGGGGTTTATAAATATTTATGAGATAATGTATAATGTCTCTTGATTTTAAAGTTTATTAGATTGAAGATGCAAAGGAACAAGTAAAGGGTTATTCAAGGTGAACTGAAGGCAAGACCTGAAGAAGGCTCCAAAGCCAAAACATTTTTTTCCTTCTCGTTTCAGCATTGAATAAATCTTTGCTTGTTCCTTTGCAGCCTACGCATGCTGACACAGCTACCTACTTGAACTTCTTAGATTGAAGATGTCCCAAATTATTACCAAAATGCATTGATTGTATATGCCTCATCATATGAACGGAAAAAAAATAAAAAATGCATTATACTTATCCACAATCGTTTTTAATTTATGCTAGAACAGCAAAAAAAAATATATAACCATGCTTAGCTTCAGTAATGAAGATTGCCTGGTTGTTATAGTATTAGCATGATTGAAAGTGACCTGCATGTAAGAAAAGGTGATTGAGAACAAGACATTTTACTTTAACAATCAGCAGAGAAACTATGAGAGTGGCTCTGCGTTTTATTCTTGATAAAAGCTATTTTGCCCTTGATAGATCTGAAAGAACACATTGCGTGCTGAGATTTTGCGGCAAATATTATGCTGAATATTGCATTTTTCAAGCCAAAAAAGTTTGAATGATGGAAGTGTGATGATGTTTGAAGGAATCTCCTTTAATACAAGTTTTTACACATTTGGTGCCGACTGAGTGCAACACTACTGATAAGCAGACACCTCAGCAGAGTCCTTGAACTTCAGTTTTTTTCAGAAATGATGATTTTCTAGCAGGACAATGCAAGACCATACACTACTAAAAATACATTGACAGGCTTTAACACCACTCTTGAATGGCAAAGTCTTGGTGGGGAAGCATAAAAAGTGTGGTCAGAATGATTGTATACTGTATACAGTATACATACACTGAATATACATATTTCAAATTACAGTATTAAAATCAAGGAAAGTTGTGTTCAAATTATACAGTGTACTAGCAAAACCTCATATTGTTTAGTTTTGTTTACCATGTTAATAGTACACTGGAATCAGTCCGGAGAATAACTACCACATAAATTGAAATGAACAGAGAAAAATATTGTGAGACGTGTTTCAAGCATTTGCATTCCTCATAGGCATTGGTAAAATCTGCACTGCAAAACGGACTTCTTTAGAATCAAATGTGAAACACAAACCAAATAATACAAGTAGAAGTGTATTTAAAATGGAAAGTCTTGACATTTTCTCAACATTTGAGGGAGCTGGGAACCAGCTACGGTACGGTCTCCAAGGTTACACTCTGGTTTCTTTCAGGAAATGGTTGTATGAGATCAATAAGTGACTAGCAATCAAGTAGATCGCATGGGTCCAGTGGCCTTCTTTTATTTATATCCTGCCTTATATTGCCATAGCCAGCTTTTTCTTCTGACTTGACTTGTGTTGAACATCAATGAAAACAACCCTCCAATGCCATCAACAGGAGACTGACCAGTTTTCTTCATCTGGCAGGCAGAGGCACAGGCAGAGACAGAGGTGGAGCAATCCACAGAAATCTGTCCAGACTCTATTCAGGTCTGTGAGTCAGGATTGTGCTCATCTCTGTTGTGACAACAAGGTTGTGTATTTTATCTGCTGTATGTTTGTTTGCTGTTTATTTAAAATCTTTTAATAAATCTATCAGTACAGTACATCTACAAATGATGAAAAAAATTGTAGGGGGGGGGGGACAGATAGAGAAGTACTTTATGATCTTAGTAAGATCTAACCTTCCTTCTGAACATCTGCTATAAACTCTGTTTTGAGTTTCTATACTGCAGCAGTAGCAGATGTGAAAGGACTGTTAGGGGACTCCTTACACATTTCTCTGAGTCTGGTGTAAACTTTCCAGCTGTACTTAAAGGAAAAAATTAATGAGATCACTTTTGACAAACTAATTGCAAAGACATTTTTAAAAGGTACAGTAGATGCCAACTAATGCAAATCTAAACAAATTGAATAAGATCCAAAAGAGATATGAATGCAGAGATATGAATATTTAGGCGTGATGTACTGTCTTAAAAACAGACAACAAAATCAGTAGTTAAAAATTACCTGTTGCATTAAAATAGAACAGGATGTTTTATTAATGTTTCCTTGCAAATGATTAATTTGGCTTATTAAAGTATTTTTACAGTCTGAAAAGTCCATCTAAAGTTTTGCAGGAATCATATACAGTATTGTCTATACAGTAGTGAAAAAAATAATTAAACAGAAAGGAGGTAATTTAGAATCTTTAGAAATAGTGGAAATCACTACAAACACCATTGCTGAACTTGAAAAGGCTAGTTAATTAGTCCCATACAGAAATGTACGTACAGCATGGAAGAAAAATGACTTTGTTTAGATGTGATTGATGTACTGTATACTGCACTATATGGAATTCTGAAACTGGGAAGTCAAAGCAAGAAACTGCTTCAAAGTAACACAGAACACATGATATTTCTGGTAATTAAGTTCCAACACACGCTCACTTCCACATAACAAGAAAGGAAAAAGCGTAAAAAGACTGATGAATATTGTTCTCAAGGCACCACATACAAAAAGTAATTAATGCAAAAGAATGCAAACTCACTTCCACTGCCTTTAAATAAGTCAAAGTGAATTGATAATTGAAATTGATAATGGGATTTCTAAGATCTAAATGACCTTGTACTGGTTTATAGAAATAGAATACTAAATGTTTTATTTTCTATCCTTAGGCATTAAAGAAAATATAGATAAAAATATTTTTTCTTAAATTTCAAACAGCAACTACTTAACTTGAAACGGCTCTAATATCACATCCAGGAGAAACACATTTCTCAAGGCTTTTATAGATTTTTACTGAAAAAAAGAAAAGAATGGCCCTGTGACCTAACATTTAAAACAGAAGGAATTATGTTTCTGGGTTAGACAGTGGTGACCCTGGTTTGTGACAGGAATGCTCTGAAACTTGTGTTGGTTTTTTTAAAACACCCTGGAACTTCAAAACCACTTTGATGCACTTTCCTCTGACTGCAATAAAGTGGGGTGGAGGTTTTAAGGAGCAATGAAGACTGTATCTCTGCAGATGTCTACATTAAGGCACAAAACATGAGTTTCCAATGCTTTGCATCAAACACCTTTGACGATCACTTATACTATATATATGCAGTATAATGGGTTCTTTCAGTTTCTCAACACATTTAAAAATATTAGCCTGTTACTTGGTATTTGAAGCAATGGCCTCAGACTTTGAGGTACAGTATTAAATGTAAGCTGTTATGACTTCTTAGGGAAAGATGAAAAGACAGGATTTTGAGTCAAAGACTAGCTACAGTATCTCTTTTTTCCATTTCATGAGGTTAAAGGGGAAAAAAACAAAAGCATGTCCCTGTCAAATCATATTATAGGTGAGTAACCAGACTGAGAGATTTTTTTTTGCTTTTCATGTACAGTATGTCAATTTCTGAGATGCAAGTGAGTTGCTGGTCGTGGTAACTTTCATAACAGAAAATGAAAACAAAGAATTTTATAATGACTTTCATCATTCCTGGAACTCTCACCAGAATAAATGGACTGAAAATGGATGAGTAATAATAATAGCAAAAATCAGCTTCATTTTGATTATTTAAGCTGATTTTAACATATCTTTCCCTGTTTAGAAGTACCCAAGTATTTGTGGTGACTGGTGGGAGAAGGTGAAAAAACAAATGAGTAGTAAAGCATACAATGTCTCAAAGTCATTAGCACCCCAACCATACTGTAATTTTCACTTAACACTACAAAACATTGATATTCTTAGTTGTGTCTTTGTGAGACTGTAGGAAGACCCTCTAAGGAGAAACAGCTTCATTACAACTGAATTACAAGAGAGTTCCAAACATAGGCAAAGCTCAATTACCATCCCCCAGGGAGCAGATAGCAAAAGTTACTATCATTTGTCTGGCAAGCCATCTGACATCGCACAATTTACAAAACCAAAGACCAGTTAAAAAAAGGGGGCATTTAGCCACATCTAGTTCATTTGGATTTTTACCAATTAATTCATCCAGGGATCTAAAGATTCATTATAAAATGAAGAACATACAGTAGAAATGTTCAGAAGTTAAAGGTGACTGGGGTGGTACCAGGCTTTCGTGATATTAAGGCAGCTAGTGGGAAGCAAACCTAGATTTGTTTCATACATCGGTGTTTATGCAGACTAACTCAATGTTAGGTCTAGACTGTAAGGGGAAATAAGGAGCTTTTTGAAACCCAAATTCAGAAAATTCAACATCGTCATGGGTACTGAGAATAACTGGGAACATCACAATCTTTGTGCAAAAATAATTTCTACAAATCCAAGCAAATGTAAACGGCACAAGGTAAAAAAAAAACTTTCCATCGTTATTTCTGCACAAAATTATTACAGGCTATTAAACAACAGATTAACTGTAGTGAAACCAGTCTTTTCTCATTCTACCTTTTGAACAAAGAGTTCTGCATGTAATTTTTTGAACAAATTTCATTTTTTTGTGTTACCAATGTAAATGTAACAAGAGAAAACAATTATACTGTACAACAAAACACATGACGGATGCTTTCACTAAGGGGAGAAAGCAACATTGCAGGCTAAGTTTCCACTATTTTTTTCTGAAGCTTGCAACTCCCTCGGTTATTAGCTGTGTTTCTCTATTAGCTGTAGGAAAAGTGTTCCAGGAAACAACTTTCTCCACCAGTTCTCATTAATGATTTAATGAAATTTATAATGGGAATTCTAGATCAAGGACTGTGCTACACCCAACTACAGTTAAGTATGACTACTGTTAATAAACACTCATTTCCCAGCATTTTAAATCCCTTACCTTTACTTGTTCTTAAGCCAAATCTGACTTGCACTTTTCTAAACACTACATTTTATGTACATTTTTCTACAAATTGCTACATTTTGGATTTATATTGACATTTTCAGTTTATAATAGAAAATTTTTGCAAATGTAGCCAATAGAAAACACTTTATTGTATGATCTCAGTTATGACGTAACAATCTAACTTTGAACAGCCTAGTTCATTTAATATTTTATTAATTGGGAAGTGTGTTTTTTAAATTTAATATCTGTGTTAAAACAAGGCATAAACATCTGCACTGCATGTTTTAGAGGAAGAACAATTGAAAAATTGAAAAAACCTAAAGAAAAACAAGGGTCTCACTCATTACTGCATACACCTGTCACATATTATTATGAAAGAAACAAAAAGTTCATGTTCCGATTGAAGACTTTCATGATTAATGATGTTTTTTTTTCCAAACCACGTGCATAATCAACAGTACATGTAATTCAATTAATGAATTAGTGATTAAACTATGAAATCTACTAATGCTAAATCTATTATGTTTTAGTAGTGCACTCCAAATGTATTGAAATAGCAAAGGCACTACTGTTATTTTTTTTTAACTAGCAAGTAACATGTATATGTGATCATGGGATTAAAATGAACAAATATAACAACATACAGTACATTTAATTTTGCTGAAAGTCTAGGCACACTTTGGATCACATTAGAACAAAAACTACTACAGTATGTGTTCAACTCAGTGATTTCAATCGTCCATAATAATTTGTACACATTAAATTTAAAATTAAAATAAATACTTTTCAAAGTGTAAAGGTCAGAACATACAGTAGTTACATATCCCTTTGAGGTAATAAAAGGTTGAAGTCTGCGACACTCTGGGTTCACCAAACTCTTTGATTAACCTTTTTTGAATTGCTTTACCAAGCATTTTCTGCAGTCACTTTGAGTTCTCTCCTGTTCTTTTGGTCTTTTGACTTCTTTTTCTTCAGCCTGTAAAATGTGTGCATTGGAGTTAAATCTGGGATTAATTTGCCAATTCTAATATAATTATATTATAATATTCTAATATATATATATAAAATAAACACCTTATTTGCTTTGATTGTATGTTTTAGATCAGTGTTAAGTATAAGTATGGCCGCATTGTCTTACAGTACAAGATAATGTCTCTATAACTTCAGAATTCATTCTATATCTGCCAAAATGAACTTTATCATCAACAAAGAGGTCTGAGGCAGTTCCAAAATCAGCCGTATATGCCCAGGATTTGACATTGTCTCTCTAGCATGGTTTGTAATCTATGGAAGTACAGAAGTACAGAAGTACAAAGGAAAGTCAAAACAGTTTCTGAAAAAGGTTTTATGAACAGACAAAAACAAGATGAGCCTTTACCTTCACCATGCTTCACAGATGAGATGGTGTTCTTTGGTGCATCCTCAGTTTCTTTCTTTCTCCACAATTTATCCTTTTCCATCACTTTGGTAATGTTATGTTCTAGGCTTGCATGGTCTCCTCTGCAAATGGCTCATTCGTCTCTATTGATGATCTCTCTTACAGACAGATGTTAGAAAAGTTCTCCTACATGTAATCTAAATCAGTAGAAAACTCTAATACAATGTTCACAAAATACAAAACCACAGAGTTTTACATATGAAAATATCATCAATTATTCAAACTGATAATCCAGTTGCTCAAAAACATAACCATACAATTTTTGAATTACGCTGAAATTTTAAGTGCATATACTGAACATTAGTTATTCAAAATATGTATTGTAATAAAACAGGTAAATCTATTTTTCATCAATTATCTTAGGCTCAAAGTGTGAAGTGTATAAATGCTAAAGGTTTTCCTTTTTTAAGTCTCAGAGATGGTAGAGTAGATTTTTAAAAAAATATTTTATCTCGTCCCTTGTATTAACATTCATGTACAGTAGTTTTTCCCATATTGCACTGTGACAAGTCATGTAATTCATGTTCATTTTAGTACATGCAATGATCCCTTTAATGGAAAACCTGTCAGTCAATGGATGACTAAAGAAAAGTACTTTTCATCTCATTGCTACACTGAGCACAGTTACCACATTCAAAGTTCCAATTAGGCACATGACTTGATGTTGTTTTTTTAAATCTTATCTTTTATTTTAATCTTATCTTTTATAAATGTACATGGTGCACTTCATCTTGCACATTTAATGGAATTGGATGACAAAGGTCCATTGTATATTATTTATTTTAAGTATGATTTGAAAATGTATATATTTAAATAAAGATAACTCAGACATTCATTTGGCTTTTTTTAACTGTAAAACATCATTATATGATTTTTTAAGAGTTGACATATCGCAGCTGTTATCAATATATACAGTGCCTTGGGAAAGTATTCGGCCCCCTTGAACTTTTCAACCTTTTGCCACATTTCAGGCTTCAAACATAAAGATATAAATTTTTTATTTTATGTGAAGAATCACCAACAAGTGGGACACAATTGTGAAGTGGAACGAAATCTATTGGATTTTTGAAACTTTTTTAACTAATAAAAAAATGAAAAGTGGGGCGTGCAAAAGTATTCGGCCCCTTTACTTTCAGTGCAGCAAACTCACTCCAGAAGTTCAGCGAGGATCTCTGAATGATCCAATGTTGTCCTAAATGACTGATGGTGATAAATAGAATCCACCTGTGTGTAATCAAGTCTCTGTATAAATGCACCTGCTCTGTGATAGTCTCAAGGTTCTGTTGAAAGCGCAGAGAGCATCATGAAGACCAAGGAACACACCAGGCAGGTCCGTAATACTGTTGTGGAGAAGTTTAAAGCCGGATTTGGATACAAAAAGATTTCCCAAGCTTCAAACATCCCAAGGAGCACTGTGCAAGCGATCATCTTGAAATGGAAGGAGTATCAGACCACTGCAAATCTACCAAGACCTGGCCGTCCCTCTAAACTTTCAGCTCAGACAAGGAGAAGACTGATCAGAGATGCAGCCAAGAGGCCCATGATCACTCTGGATGAACTGCAGAGAACTACAGCTGAGGTGGGAGAGTCTGTCCATAGGACAACAATCAGTCTTACACTGCACAAATCTGGCCTTTATGGAAGAGTGGCAAGAAGAAAGCCATTTCTCAAAGATATCCATAAAAAGTCTCGTCTAAAGTTTGCCACAAGCCACCTGGGAGACACCCCAAACATGTGGAAGAAGGTGCTCTGGTCAGATGAAACCAAAATCGAACTTTTTGGCCACAATGCAAAACGATATGTTTGGCGTAAAAGCAACACAGCTCATCACCCTCAACACACCATCCCCACTGTCAAACATGGTGGTGGCAGCATCATGGTTTGGGCCTGCTTTTCTTCAGCAGGGACAGGGAAGATGGTTAAAATTGAGGGGAAGATGGATGCAGCCAAATACAGGACCATTCTGGATGAAAACCTGTTGGAGTCTGCAAAAGACCTGAAACTGGGACGGAGATTTATCTTCCAACAAGACAATGATCCCAAACATACAGCAAAATCTACAAAGGAATGGTTCACAAATAAACGTATCCAGGTGTTTGAATGGCCAAGTCAAAGTCCAGACCTGAATCCAATCGAGAATCTGTGGAAAGAGCTGAAAACTGCTGTTCACAAACGCTCTCCATCCAACCTCACTGAGCTCGAGCTGTTTTGCAAGGAAGAATGGGCAAGAATTTCAGTCTCTCGATGTGCAAAACTGATAGAGACATACCCCAAGCGACTTGCAGCTGTAATCGCAGCAAAAGGTGGCTCTACAAAGTATTAACGCAAGGGGGCCGAATAATTTTGCACGCCCCACTTTTCACTTTTTTATTAGTTAAAAAAGTTTCAAAAATCCAATAGATTTCGTTCCACTTCACAATTGTGTCCCACTTGTTGGTGATTCTTCACATAAAATAAAAAATTTATATCTTTATGTTTGAAGCCTGAAATGTGGCAAAAGGTTGAAAAGTTCAAGGGGGCCGAATACTTTCGCAAGGCACTGTAGACACAATGCAAGGTAAGAGCCCTCATGAATCCTATGTACAGTTGATACTGATACTGAAAAAGTCTTCATACAAATGATATGATTATGTGCATAATAGCATAATTATGTTGAAAATAACTGAAATAATTAATAAATAATAAATATTCCTAAAACAAAAAGGACAGATTTAAGATCCATTTACTGCTAAGAAAATCATTAAAATCCACACAGGAGCCTTTTATATTATATCTTTATACACATATAAAAACTATATCTGTATCTTTATATTTGTAGTAAGACTTTAGACTGTAGTAAATTTCATTTAATGTAGTCAGCAAAACTAAAGCTCTTGTGCTCTCTTGATCCAAGAAGAAAAGTTGTGAGATGTTCAGATAAAGTGTAATTTCCAACAACTTTTTACCAAAGTTTCTGCTGATCTCACAGGGCTAATTAGATTAAATACTATGCATCTACTTATAATTGAACTGTATTCCATTGGACTGAACTTCCTGAGGTCACTAAGGCTATAACAATTAACTCAATAATTGCACTGCTGCAACATAAAACTAAAGTGAAATATGTGTTTACTTTAATTAATGTGCAGTTTCATACAGTATCTCTGTTGGATTTTCTATTACACAGCCAAAGAAAAAGAAAAAATACTTAATGAAATAGGAGAGCTTTCACTTTCCAATTGCTGTACTGAGTTTAATAATAATAATAATAATAATAATAATAATAATAATAATAATAATAATAATAATAATAATAATAGAGAATTGAATAATTTTTGCCTACAAATATTCACAGGAGAAATTAAACAACTATAAAGAATCTTGATAGAATAGAAAGTACATTGAAACCTGGGGTCTAATTATGATTCAAATACAAATGAATGGGACCCATTACTTTTGTGCCCCATCAGGCTGAGCAGTGTTTGATGGGATTTTACACTGCTCATGCTTGACAGGTTTGTGTAAAGAATTGTGTGTTGTGAAATTGTACTGAATTCACAACCATTTGTAATCCTTTTTAATAATATTGTAGTGTATTATATCTTCTGTTTATAGGCAATTTAACTTTCTAGAAATTCCAGATTTGAGCTATTAAATAGAGCGCTATAGCTCTATGAAGACTAATAATTAAAGAATATTCCGAAGCTGAGGTACCTACAGTTTTTTTTTTTATATATTGAATCTTTTAATGAGAACATATTTAGTTGAATTTACAGATTTGAAACTTCATTTGAAACACAGCAATATTAAAAAAACAAAACAACCACCTGAGACAGGAAATTGTAGCATAACCAGCATTGTTTACAGTAAATTTACATTCACTGTTTATGGAAAAAAGACTTAAAAAATAGAAAGTAAAGAAATAACTACAAATGTGTATAGCAGAAAGATAAAAATTGTGATTTACATTTTAAGAACTATTAAGATATTATCAAGATAATTTTCAGACCTTCACCTACAGTATTTTTCATAATCAGGCAACAATAAGAATCCCACAAATTATTCAAATAATGTATTACTTTGAACCAAGACACATCTTTGAGTTGGTCCTCAAGACACATTGGGAAACATTAGCCAACAAGTGAATGAAAACACATCCAGATAAAATACGTTTATTAATTGCTATACATTAATATGCTTTTCTGTATATAATATAAAAATCTCAGATTTTCTAATGTGTTTTTATTTCACCAGCACATTTTCTGTTATTATAACTTAATAATGATGATGATTTCCCACTCTTAGGGAAAAAATAGTTGAGGTTTTCTAATGGTTAACAGGAGGCTAATGAAGTTATATGCAAAGACAGGCAGCAAGGCAAGTCATTTCCAAAAGCAAATACACTTTTTCCAAAGTATATTTGGGAAAATCCATTAATATCAGCTATGATTTATAATGGTCAGCCATAGCTGTTTACTGACTTTAAGATGCCGCATAACCAATATGAAACAGAACTTTTCTGTGTACTTTACCCGTTAATATATTTGCTGGTGATTTATGTTTAGTGATTAGTCAAAGCATGCATTAGTTGCATACATTACCACAAGATTAAATGGTATCAGAGAGTATAGTGTGTTTTAATACATAAAAATGGAAATGGCATTCATCACACAGCTTGATTTATGTTCAGTTAGTAAAATGCTGCCTTGATCAAGGATTAATTTTGTTCAAATGTACCAAGAAGGTTTCATTTCAGATATACTTGCTTTATTACCACTGAAGCTACAGTAATTACCTATCATTTGAACACTACTTACCATTTTTATTTTCTTTCTTTACTGTTATACATTTGCATCCATACAATATGAAAGGAGAACTGGGCAAATGAATGAGAAAAGTAATGTTTTATGATGAGTGTTTTCCAGAAACTATTTAATAAATCACTGGGACTCATGATGGCTCCTACACCCTAATTTGGAAAATACTTACTTTGTGCTACCCAAATTAACTGCAGAACTGACAGCTCAATATACACATCTATAAGATTACAATACTCATAGATTGTTGCATGCATATACCCGTAACTGTATATACTTACTGTATATTTAATATAATATCTTACATATTCCATTTTACTACAATAGGCAATAAACGGAAATATGTTTAATTATTGAACAAAAGCAATTATAAGGGGACTTGATTCAAAATTCTGAAAAGCCTGGACAAAGTCAACCAAAGGATCATTATAGTACATACAGTATGACCATTCGTGGATCAAGTTCCTGTTAGCATAAGAAATTAAGCAGATGTGCATTTTTGACAGAAAACAAGCAACACTTCTTTACATAAAGCATTGTAAAAAAAGCTACCTACACAATCTGAAACATATTCCCCAGGATTGTTAAAAAAACGTGTGGTTGAGATCCTTGTGTCAGTAAAGTACTGTAATAAAGCCCAGATAATCTCTTCTTGTTTGTAACTTTTCTGTGACAGAATTTGACTCAGGTTATATCAGTAAAAATATACAGTACAAGGATATCTGTACAAGGATACTGAGTCAAATATCATCACACAAACAATAAAGCTAACCAGTCATTCCACAACAAGAATTAAGATAATCCGCCAATTTACCAATTTGCAACTATCCATCCAATCATCCATTTTCAAGCCCCTTTATCCAGTGCAGGGTCGCAAAGGAGCTGGAGCCATTCCCAGCAAGCAAGGGATGCAAAGCAGGTTACACCTTGGACATGATGCCAGACCATAATGGGGCACACACAGACACAAACACACATACTCATGCCAGGGATAATTTATCAAGAAGCCAATTCACTTACTATTACTGTGGGAGGAAACCAGAGCACCCAGAGGAAACCTATGCAATCACAGTGAGAACATGCAAACTCTACACAGATAGCACCTCAGGGCCAGAATTGAACCCAGGACTCTCAGCTCTGCAGCAATGGAGACCACTGCACCGCTGTGCCACCTACAATTTGAAACCACTGATTTGAATTCTATTTTTATGGAGACGTCTGTTGTATTTTATTTCTTCTCTAGATATATACAGTGTAATGTACAACATACAGAATGATAATAAAGACATGCCATTTCTTTTGTCGTGCACCTCCTATTTTTGCCATGAAAAGAAAGACAGTTTCATCAATACACACAGCCATGAAAGAGACATCTGGAAAGCAGATTAGCCTACTGTGGCACGAATTTAGCCTGCACTACGAACAAACGTACCCCTTTTCTGATAGTTATTTGTGTTTGTAAGCACTACAAGAATGTTTAAACAGGGAGAGATTAAAATGCTTGTAAGACTTAATAAAAAACTAAAAAAATAGGGAAGGCAATCAAACAAGCTATAGCTAAGATGTAGTAAGGGAGCATAGTACAGCTCTTCACAATTAGGTTGAGAGATTATTTTGTTGATGTAAAATTTACCAGATTGATCACTAGAGACTTGATTTGTATGAACTTCAGCAAAATGCTCTTTAGAATGAGCATAAGCATATATCCCAGATGCCACCAAGCCCAGAAAGCTTATAATTAAATATTGTATTTCAAACTACTTTGGTGATATGGGAGGTCACAGCTCTTTTCAATGGAAGAAATAACTTTACAATTTAATAAAACCCATGCAACATATATTTGTAAGAGCTACATGAGAGAATATAAAACTTACCCTATACATTAAAACATTTATCTTTATCCATCTTTAAATTCAGAAATGTAAACATGAAAAAAATGAACAAGGAAAACTAGGATATATATTTTATGAAATCATTCAAAAATAACTTACACCAGATTTGATAATAACAATATACAGTACAGTATACTCTAGTTCAGTATGTTTCTGTGCTTCAGTCCTTGGACCTTAATTAGGAGAAGAAAAGCATTTTCTGCTTTCTAGGTTTAATATTTTTATAAACATTTCATTTACTGCCTGCTCTTGAACATACATATTTGTAGCAACAGAAATAAATGTCTGTTCCAAAGGTAAGAAAAGGCATTTCTTTTAGTCCACATAGTTACTTTTTATACAGTCAGCTCTGTATACAAGACAAAGTCCTAGCTGTAACTAATTACAATTTAGTGACTGGATGTACCATAAAACAGGATTTTCCTTTAATTCCCCTATCTATCCTGTTTAAGCTTCTTTCTCATTTATATCAAGTGTACTGCATGTCAACATCTGAACACTAGCTCAGCAAATGACAATACTTTTAAGACAGATTACATTAAATCAAATTCACTTGTGTACCACCTTTAAGAAAAAAAATCTCTTATCTCATGTTGCACAGAGATAGTGTGACTTTTAAGTACTCACTGCTAAAGCCTGAAAATAAGTAAATACACTCAAACACTTTTCTACCTCTTTACATCATGTTACTTATACTTCTTATTTAACTTAGTACAACTTCAGGAAATCCTTTCATGTATTGTTAAATGATAAAAGTACACAAACAAAATGCAGTTTTCCGGAGGTACTGTGTCAGAAAATATTTGCTTTCAATATTTGATTTGGCTTAGTTGGTTTGAGGTTAAATGTTGAATGGATGCTAGGAATGAATGATAGTAAATATGATTTGGCTTTGCTTGTTATCTACTCTAAAACAGCCCATCGTGTACATTTTGAATACTTGTTATTCTGTGTTTGCTGGTTTTGGTATCTCTGATATATTTGGCTTTTGTACTCGAACTTTGACAAACTCTCCACATACACTTCTTTTACCTAACTCTGTTTTTCATATCAATCTTTCACCACAACCATCACTGTACTGTATATAGAGTTAATCTGGTTAGGGCCAAACCATTTTGTTACTCACTGCTACTACTACTCGCTACCCAGCAGCCATATCACTCTGTAACTCACAACTGACAACCCACTGAAGCTCAGCAGGTGTGAGCCTGGTCAGTACCTGGATGGGAGACCTCCTGGGAAAAACTAAGGTTGCTGCTGGAAGAGGTGTTAGTGGGGCCAGCAGGGGGCATTCACCCTGTGGTCCATGTGGGTCCTAATGCCCCAGTATAGTGACGAGGACAATATACTGTAAACAGGCGCCATGCTTCGGATGAGACCTAAAACTGAGGTCCTGACTCTCTGTGGTCATTAAAAATCCCAGGACATTTCTCGAAAAGAGTAGGTGTAACCCCAGCATCCATTGGTCCCATTGGTCCTTGTCAATCATGACCTCCTAATAATCCCCATCAATTAATTGGTTTCATCACTCTGCTCTCCTGTGGTGAGCGTTCTGGCGCACTATGGCTGCTGTCGCATCATCCAGGTGGATGCTGCACATTGGTGGTGGTGGAGGGGAGTCCCCATTACCTGTAAAGCGCTTTTGAGTGTCCAGAAAAGTGCTATATAAGTGTTAGCAATTATTATTATTATTAATTACTACTTTTTTATCTGTTGATGCCAGAACTTGTACATAAACTGAGTTTCTAATGAAAAACTCTTCACAGCAATAACTTTAAAGTAAAAAGGATATAAGCAGTGATAGAAATCTTTCTATGGATGTATATATACAGTATATACTGTATATTTTACCTCAATTATCTACTGTAAGTGTTTGCTTTTGTCTGATAAATAATTTTATTTCTCCAAAACTTATATTGTTATACTGCTCTTTCTACGTTTGGAATTACAATGTACTGTATAAAAGAGAAAAAAACTTTAAAAACCAAAGAAAGAAATTATTTTCACAAATTAGTCTCTATTGGCTAACTGAAGAATGAATGTAGTTTCTAAATAAAAAATAGAAACATTAGCAAATAAGGATTTTAACTGTTCATAATGCATAGATTTTAAGGAACCCAAAATTGAATTGTCCTTGTAAATTACTGGATATAAAATATTTAACTGCAGAACAGCAAGATTAATGGATACCTTCCTTTTCTCAGGTTCACCCATTAACACGCTAATTATAATTATCTTCCAAGACTACAACATTTAATGACAATAACAGAGCAGGTTAAAACAAAGGTAGCACAGAATTACAAGAGACTGCAGGCTTGCAAGCAACTTTGTTTTGCACAAATGTATATTACTTTACGTGTCATTTAGAAAAAAGATGAAAATATTAAAGATCTAATGACATTTGTACTGGGCAAATAGAATGTTAATGCATTCATTAAAAAGACTTGCTGCTCAGCATGTATATGGAACATATTATCCACTATACTACTTCAAAATTAAATTTTACAAGATTCTAATGACCATATCCATCTTGCTTGTGGACTTGTAATAGGAGTACAAAGCCACTATAATGTTATGATGGTTATTACAGTATATACCACATCAGGAATTATTCTCACAGTAATGAAGGAATCCACTCTTGGGGAAAACAAAAACACCAACATTTCATGATGTACAGTTTCTCGAGGCTGTTGACAAAGCTAGAACTAGGAACCCAATAATTAAGTATAATTTAAAAAAAAAACATTTGGGTATTTTAATTAATTCTGAGGAAAGTCAATGCAGTTCTAAAGAGGGGAAAAAATCAATAGCAGTGAGACACATCAGTAATGTAAAAGCTATGTCAAGTGGGATGCACCAAGTCACAGGAAGAACTGAATAGAAGTGAAGTGACCTTGTAATGTTTTTGCCTTGTGAGAAAGCAGGAACAAAGCAACAAACGCTTTTTATTTTGCTTTAAACACTTTCTGCTCAGTCATTCAGAGGAATGAAATAAAAACAGCTGCCAAGTGTTATAAACATAACTTGTAGCTTTTGTCCTATAGGATTAGATACTTTCTCTTGTTCAGTTTTTGAAGAATAAAGGTTCTTGATTTGATTTCAGCAGAAATCAGCAAGGACATAACATCAATTATATGTAATTATACTGTAGCTTCACAACTGGATTGAATTTGTTTCATATTTTAGGTTAAAATTACCTTCACCATCTCTTTACATTATTCTAGAATGTTCAACTTTACATCAACAGCTCTAACACAATACCAGTAAAAGCAGAGAAAACTATACTCATGTACAGTGATAATATCAAAAGATGGAACACCACTAAAAACTAACCAGCCATTGGCCCATATGTCATATGACATCTCTCTCTTTAATGATTCGTTAGGCTTAGGAAGCAAAGAAAGTCCTGTTACAAACCATAATTGCAAAAAAAGCTAGCATACAGACATCCCTAAAAAACACTTTTGTTTCAAGAACAAGGATTTGAAATATGTGAATAATTTCCAGAAATTCTCAATCTGGTTAGGAAATTATAGTGACTCATCTTGTAAATGCCTCTGTTTAGAGTGTTAGGTAAATCTCTTCACCTACTGTACAGATTGTCCATTCCATTCAGAAGTAACTTTTTTTTTCTCCTGACGGCACACAAATTGTTGAGTGTTGCTGAGTAAAGTCACAGGGAGAATCTTAGTTTACTGAGGCTGGCACCTCTTGTCACTGGCTGCATGTTTGGAGACTTCATTTATCACTGCGTCTCTGCAACAGAGCTCTTTCAATATTTGAAGATGTTTTGGTGACATGATTGACTAGAAAACTGAGTAGTGTTTAATTTGCCTGCAGTGGGGGGTAGACTTTTGGCATAGCCAATGTCGCTGCTGTTTGGAGGAGGCACTACAGTATGTCTGATAGTAAATGACAGTAAATATCAAAACTTCGGAAAACATCTAAAACCTTTAGTATAGCCAGCTATTGATCCCTGATTACAGCATGCAGTAAAAGATCATGGTCCACTGCATTTCACTCTTGGGGTTACAAAACAGAGAAATAATATTATTGCAAACATTAATTTTTGTGTATTTAATAAAATGTAATGGCATTATAATAATCTAACTTTATAAGTTCAGCATTTGGTGATGGCTTGTTAATATCCATTAATACTTCAAAAAGTGACAGCTCCACTAAACATTCCACCAATGACTTACAATATAAAATGTGATTCTTTAAGTCCAGGCTTGCTTTGGCTTAATATAAAGGTAATAGTAGTATATAAACCTTTAGGTAACATATTCGTGAGCACTCAGTAGAAATGTGGACTACTGTTACTGTAACAAAAGAGTTTTACAGCTTACTTCAATAGTCACATTCAAACAGTTAGAAATTCTCTCTTCACCCACAGTCGAGTGTGCACTTACATTTTTGAATCCCCTGTAGAGGATCTGTAGCTCCTTCTTTGTGAATTTGGTTTGTGCCTCCAGTTGTTCCAGTCCTTCAGGACGATGACGGACTGTGGCCAATTCCAGTTCATCTTCAACGCTGTCTGCAACACGAGGCACAACATGAGAGGAAAGCCAAACATACAGAATACATTGAGATATACCAGTAATATGGGGAGTTACTGAATAGAATTTAGATACCATAATGGAAAAAAAAAAGTGTCTGGTACTCTTAAGCTTTAGTATTGTTGTGCCGAACAAAATGACAGCAATTCTGGTGTCTGTGTAGCAGAGGTCTTATTTATTACATACTGTATGCTTATGGGAGCCCAGCTCTTGCTAGCCAAAGAAAAACAGCAAAAAGGTGATCAAAAGTGTAATCAAAACACGTTAAAACAAGTCTCTGTTGTTGTTTTGATTTAGACTATTTGCCACCAGGACCTGCTCAAGGCCTCAACTGGTAAAAGTGTTAACTTTGAAAGCAGGCTGAGATCTGTGGCACAGATATTATGAGAATAGTTGGCCAGTCCAACTAATTGGACTCTCAACTCTTGGAGAACCAGCAGTTCTTGTGATTTTTGGCTCCTCACTGCTTGCAGTGACCTCAGTGCAAGTTCTGCTTATTCATCAATAGTTCCTACTATTGTGAAGCTTGCAGCATGTCAAAAGATACAGTAAAAGGTGGGCATTACTGGTAAAATAAATTGCATATTGTTGTAAAAGTTCCTTTCAATATTTTATTTTGTAAATGCACAAACTATATCTTATTTTATATATGATATTGACAGATCAATTAATGGATTTGGAGCCAGCTATTTGCAATAGAAATTAAATTCTAAACAAGTTTACACAGACTTATTTAAGAATATATTATTTTGTAGTGCCTTACTGAATGTCTGAAGATCTGGGCCTGGATAACATCAAACTGTTTTCATTGGCATCGATAGTTGCTCATCATCAAACATTAGCTTTACCAGTTTTAATTCTGAAAGTGGGTAGAACACTAAGTTAAATATACTGTAGGCCCTAGTAAAAGTGATTTAAACTTTCTTTCACAAATATATGGGGAAGTCAGTTTCTTCACATGGTCTCACCTAAGGGCACCTACTGTAGCTTGAGCAGAATGTTGGAGGGACATTTTTACTTGTTTTACTTTTTCCGCCTAACTGTACAAGAGAATATGACGATGCTTAGCTATAAATTAAATCATTCAAATAGATTAATTTAACAGAAAACCAGGATTACATATGCAACCTGTCCTTTCTTTTAAATTCAAAGAAAACAGCTGTTGTATAGTATACCGGCATATTGATGGGAAGCCCAGAGTTAGTACCACTGAGGGGTGGTACAGTAGGTGGTGTGAAGAGATTTTGTGCATTGAAGGGAATGTGTTTTTCATGCAGTTAATGTTTCTTCATTATATTTAAGTTCTGAAGCATTTAAAGTAAATAAAAGAATGTTCACAGAAAAACTAAAAAACTTCATGTTTCAACAACACTTCAATCCCAATGTTGAGCTGGCAGGATTCCAGCCCAATGTGAGCTTGATGCAGACCCATTTTCTCTATAGAACAGACAGCATGTTCCAGGGCTGTATTGTGCTTTGTATTTTATTTTGTTTGTTACATACTGTATGCAAAAATCATGTATAAGTACACAACATACATGAATAGAGGGACTTCAGACTAAGACAAACACATAAGGATGGCTTGAGGTACAGTATAATGGAGAAGTGAATGATATTAACCTCTGTAGAATGGATTCCACAATACCTTCTTAATCCTTAAGGAAGGATCTGGGGTTGCAAATGTGTTTAAAGGGATTTCATTATGTTACTATAAAATATTTCTTCGCAAGGTTTTATTTTATCTGGACAGTAATAACAATGTCTCCTGATTTGAATAGGCATAAAGATTAATTATGAATTAAAAAAACTCTAAACAGATATACATGGGTTACAAATAATTTATTTGGTATTTATTGTACGTTTGGTAGTTCATATGTACTGCACTGGGAAGATCTTTGGTTCCTGTTGCTGTGACATTACTTTATAACATGAAGAAAACAGAGCAGTCCATTTCCTTTTAAGGGCCTGAGCAGGCTGATGCCAATTTATCTGGGTCAGAGATCTGAATCTTTTGTGTCCATGCCTTGCTTGATGTACAAAAAAATATTACATCTTTTCAGTTTTCATTTCACAGCAGCTGCTTGTGAAACAGCTTGTCATTGATGCTCTTGAAATTTCCAGGCTTCCTATTTGAGGGCAGTAGCTGGATTCCCTAACTTAACGTCTTAGGGGTCTTAAAGGACAATATTCATCAATATCTATCAAAATAGCTTTCTTATACTATACTGTACACTTTTTAAAAAAGTAAATTGTTCCATTAGAGAACTATGATGGAATTAAATGGCACTATGAAAAAGACAATCTGGAGATCTATGGGATAGTTACAGAAAACTGCACTGTTTTAACAATTTATACTTGAAATTCAGGTTTGCTGTGCTCCCAGGCAGACTTCAATGTTCTACTTTTAAACACCTACAGTTGTACTGCTTCAAATGATTAATTTAGTCGGTGGTTACACTTTGGATTTCATGTGTTTACATTCTTGAAATGCACAAAACATCCATCCATCAACAGAAAGTCATATTTTCTGGTGATGGACGCACAAAGCTAGAGAATATCCTACTAATGCAGGGAGCACAGTGAGGTAGATTATTCATAATATCATTAGTCTTTTACCTATGAGAAAAACTTTAGACAATGTGACTAAGCAATAAAAAGAGACTATACATATTGACTGTTACAATATAATTTAAGAATTCTGATGTAATGTGCAATATGGATCTCTAATTTAATCTAGGAAATAATATGGTCAAAGTTGACACTCCAATGTAATATGTGTATTTGAAGTGGTTTCTAATGTTTGCCCCCATGTGGACCACAGGGGTTGTAGTTCATATTGTAAACTGAATTTTCCACGTGTCCAGTGGAAAGGCACACCAAGTACAATATACAGTATTGACCATTAAGCACAGTGCTTGACTTACAGTAACTGGAAAATGTGTCATGAGTTTTCAAAGTATTATATATAACAGTTTGTGAGTCACCAGAGTGCCATGGAGCAGCCAAAATGTAATACAGTATATACAGTACAGTAGTTAAATTTAAATCTAAATCAAGGAACCTTATGCTAAAATTGTACAATGAACCTCATTAAAATATTGTGTAATATTTTGGACATGTCTTATGACCACAACATACAGTATATTCCCATTACTTACAGAGTCTGCTATTCTTAGCTCCTAATTTTACGAGAATGTCCTACATTTTCCTTTTTCTTGTGTATCACATATCATATAAGACCTTTGACATCACAGTATTTTTCCTGAGAATTCATCTTTAACATGTCAATTAACTGGATCAGCAAAAATAGATTGTCTACATTTTTACATAAAAGTGAGAGGAAAAGAAATGCAGAGGTATTACTCTATAGATGAAAAAAAAGCAAATCAAATGTCCTTTTAATACTGTAGGTCTGTCTCTGGAATGGTTAGGTCACTCTGTTGGCTGTACAATTGTGACACTTCCACATTGGAGAATATTTACAGTGTGCCGTCCAGAGTTGATGCCTTCAAGTCAATTGAATCTACAGGAGGCTGATATCTTAGAGATTGATTTCAGGAATGGGAGAATACATCAGTGTATGCTAGGAGCTCTGTTTTATCTTAGATAACAAATACAGACATGAACAAAAAGAGCCGACATTAAGAAATGTAGTGTTATTATTTAAGAACAGAAGAACGGTTACCAAGAAGAGGAGGCCATTCAGCCCATCTAGCCCATTTGAACGTAGCTAATTGATCCAAGTATCTCATCCAATTATTTCTTGAAAGAAGTCATTGTATCAGTTTCAGCAACCTGGTGGGATTACTTGTTCTCATACTCCCAGGGAATCTGGGAAAAAGATTAGCTCCTGTTCTCAATTTTAAATGCACTTTTCACTTGCCCTGTCTCTGGGTAGATTAAATCCAGTGCACCATAGTCATACGGTGTTTATACAGGATTTTCTTCCATTGACGAATTTATCAGGAAAAACAAACACCTAATTTCATAGGTGTGTGTGCATCAAATTAGAATTTGAAGAAAGAAATCACAAGAAATCACAAGAAATTGTGATGATTTGCCATCATTTTATACAGTAATTATGTTATGGCAACATAGTACGGTGAGATGACAAAAACAAGGTACTGCAGTTCAACCAACATTGTCTATGAAAGTACTATACATGTATGTGTGAGACAATTGAAAAGCACTACAATTACCCTACAACAGTATACTCCGGAGACACGGTCTTTTGCCATTTATATGATGAATTCTGCAACAACCAAAACTGTATGACAGAGGAGGCTGGAAACCAAAGCAGTCAACCTGTTTAAAGGCAACGTAGTTTTAGAGAAAACTATTTCAGGCTGATTAAGCTAAAAACAGCAATCCCTTTTCAAATGTGTCAGAAGCTGCGCTTAACCAAACCATGACTCCTGAACTCAACCCCTGAACCCAGGGAATTCCAGCCAACATATTAATGATCTTACATAGCTTCTACATAAATAATATTATCCAGAGAATATGCCATCTTTCTACATGCCACTGCATTGAGTAGTAGATGATTTGAAATGGCCCTGAGAACCCCTTAGAATGATTACTGAGAAAGCACTTTATAATTCACCCAGGATGGTGTAATTTGGAATGTTATATTCATACTTTACCTTAGTTTGATGTGAAAATAGATGAGAAGAAGTATTTGACCTTTCTGGAGGCAGACATTGCAGATAGAATTTCAAATTGAAATTCTACCGAAAGGGTTCTGATTTGTAAGTGGTGTTCCATCTGTCCTGAGGTTTACTCAAACTGCTTTGACATTGTGCTCAGCATGAAAATGTGTTCAGTGAGGGAAAGACTGATGGATTTCTTGGTTTCTTTTTTCAAACATGCAAAATAAGGAGGGGGTGGGGTTCTTAGACGTGTAACTTTCTTTTCTTCTCAGCCTTTGAAGCTGAAATGAGTGGCTAACTCTCCTCTCAGATCAGACAAGCACATGAGCCTGTTTTCACATATCATCCATGTTTTTTCTACAAGCTACAGACATCGTATGGTTTAGGGTCTGAGCTATAGAGAATACAGGAGGTGTAATATACTGTATCAGTGGCATTAACTCTCACGCACTGGATGTGGAGTAGTGGAATTCAATATGACTTCAACTGCATTGGCTAAGAGGTTTTTACATGTAAACTATGAAAGAACTGGATTGGGCCATGATGGAAATAGGGGAACTAAAATCCTGGGTTTAATGACAGGAAATATTTTTGAACCAAGAGCCTTCAAAGACAGAATAATGCTTGTCAAAAATACCGTGACCAATTAATAATGTTGGGAATTCTGGGTTTCACATACCTCCAAGTTGTACTACAAGGTTAGAACTGTTTGTTAGTGTGTAGAAATAAAATATACTGTATACGTATATAATCTTTAAAAAAATCTGTAGACTGGTGCTAAACACAAGTACAGAAATCAGTTATTATTTTTATTGTTATTCATATTAGTTTTTTTTCCTCCTGAAGGATAAACTATTGAAAGGGAAATATACCTTTAAGAATTCTTTCATGTTGTTTCTTCCGATTTGAAGAATAAAATGCTAATGGTAAAATGCTACTATTTTGCTCAGAGAAATTGAAACAGATGCTTACTTTCTCCTGCACGATAAACTTTATTTTCTTTATGTAATAGGCTTTTGGCAAAAAACAGATGATGTGATCACTACAGAGAGTCATAAAAGAATTGCTTGCCTGTGGATCATACAAAGCTGTCATAATTTAATCCATTGGGGTATGTACCACAGGCGTATTTTGTTCTGACAGTGTGAGTCACAACACCAACAAGTTCTGGATTTTTGTTAAAACCACCACATGCAGAGCTTTAGAAAAGAGGGATAAGAAAATGAAAGAAATAACTTGCTTTGGTTATCTGTTGATGTCTTTTTGGCAGCTGAGCAAGAAAAGAGCTTCAAAAGTCGCTCTTTAATACTGCGTTTGGTGCTGCTCTGAGGGTAGATGAAACCTAGAAGATATATCATCAGTCTTGGTTAATGCCCATGTCCCAGAAACAAGTGCAATGCATGCTGCTGTTCACAAAACACAGCAATGTTGTGTAACTTAAGAGCGGAAACTTGCATCAGGCAAAAGCAGTCAAGGGGTTCAAACATTTCAATTCAAGGCAAAAATAATTTGAAAGATTGAAGTACTGTATACTACTGTATATCCATTTATTGTGAGAACTCGACACATGACTTGTACAGTAAATGCCACTGTAGATGCCTACCAATAGCAACACTGAAGGAATTGAACTTATTGTTAAAATACAGTGACCTGGTGCAGATAGGTTAAAAACAGACATTATAAAACAGTTTCAGAACATTTTTCCTGTATTCTTGAAAGGTTAAAATAACATGTTAGTAATCTGACAGGTTTGCTAGAAGCCTAAAATCTGTTTATTCTGGGGAATCTTTAATGTCAATCCTTGCTAATGATCCTAGCAATGATCATTCCAATTATATTTTAGGAGGCAAAGAAGCAAAACAGTTTTGAAATGTGAACTGTAATACCTTCACAAAACTGTCCAAATGCAATTTAGTTAACCTTAGCAAAAAGGGGTACCATTTTGGTTTTACTCCCTTACAATTAATGGCATAGCCCATCAAAAATAAAACTTACCATTATACACATATTGTATCTTATAATCTTAAAGTATTATCCCTGGACAGGGACAAGACCAATGACCATGCTTTTCCTTGTACTGTTTTATGGTTGAAGCATGTCAATTCATTCTAATATATTTATCTAATGAAATTAAAATACTGTAAAATAATGTAAAGATAATTTAAAATTTATCAGTTCTCAATCACAGCATTTTTTGAAAAATCATTGTTTTTATGGGTATTTTAGTGAGAATGCAATTAAACTACTGCACATCTATATTAACAAAGGCTGCTTTTTCTGTTAATACTGCTTTAGCTTGCTATTAATAATATAATGGATTATGCAGCAAACTAGGAGGAAACAACTCAAGTTAGTATTTTTGGTTGTAGTTAAAAAGTTCAGTATTGTGTTAATCAGAAGGCAATTTATTTTCTTTTAGCCCACTAAAATAATTTGCAAATAAATGACTCTGTACTATCACATTGGTCAGGGGTCACAGGTAATAAATGTTCTTAGAAAACAATTGGTCAGCAGTTGTTATTTTAGTAAAGTGCTGACTGCTTTTGTTAAGAGCAAAAATGGCTTCAAATGTTCAGCTCTGATTTCCTGAAGGAACATGACCCTATCTCTTAGGAACATCACTACACATTAGTCTTATTAAAAACAGATATATAGTAACAACATTGCTTGTGAACTGCCTGATGTTAAACTTGCATTCATAGAAATATGGTTGGGTTGAAATGTTTTTGCTGTTATATTAATGGCAATAATAACAGCATGGAAACACTTACTATAAATTATCTATGTCAACAATTAATGATATTGGAAACAATTTAGAAAATATTACATAACTGGAAGCCTAAAGTTTAGGTTAAGTGTATAGTTCAGGCTATGGTCAAGATTGTGTTCCTTGTTTCTTATTAGACTATACATTTCCTTAAGCATGTTTCTTTTAAAATATAGAGTATTTTAAAAGTTGCTGATGTATGAATTGATTTTTGCACAAGTTACAATTTTTGTTTTGTTTGACATTATACTCATGCTGGCAGAGATCTTATACAGTATTTAGGTATTGGTTACGCAGCAAAAGAAATGAATATCAACTAATTCCTAAACTAAACAAACAGCTCCATCTTCAACCCAAACAATATTTAGCAGAATACTTTTTTTGTATAACTTCTAAAGTCATGAAATTTGTTTTATGCCTGCTGTGAACATTTTCCATTGTTGTCACTAACACTATCATTGCTCTTCTGCCAGAGAAACTGCATTCCTTTCACTGAGTTGAGAGGGTACTATCTCTCCTGTCATCACTGTCATTATTTTACTTTAAATCACAGATAGCAGCAAGGGCTGAGGAAAAGCTATGTGTGGCCCTGCTACCCATCTAAGATTAAGAAGGCATCAGCTGGCAGGGTAATCATTTCCATTGTGACCACATTTCATTACATTCCCATAAGTAAATCTGAGGAGTTTGTGAGAAATACAATTTCACAGTGTTTAAAACATCCATTATGAATCTAAAGAACTTTAAAGAAAAGCTGATATTTTTACCTTTGTAGAGTATAAAAAAGAGATTAAATATATTTGGAATAAGTTTAGACTAATATCAAATCAAAAATGTTTTTCTACAGTCCTTAGAATCTGAGAGCTACATTCTAATATAACAATCTTAAAATTAACAATGTTAATTCAAATGAGTTGCCCGTTGGTAAATATGGTGAAGGGGTAGAGTGAGTTAAACACAATCAGGACTGGCAGTAAATGAATGAGTAGCAGTTTTCAACATACAGGTTAACTAAGCATGTAAGCATAAGCAAATGTATCGAGTTAGAGCCAAAGTTAGAAGCTTTGTCTTTGACAAGCCAACCATCCTGCAGGGTCAGTGGCTTGAGTCTAAATGTCAAGTTTTACTTTTTTTTTTAATGGCTCAGTGGCAACAACATGTCCTGGACCAGTATCTAAGCAATCATCTGTACATGTAATAATAGTTTCATAATAGCACTTAATAGTTTCAAGGTAGGGTGTTTAAAGGGAAAATGAAGTAAGAGGCTAAAAGGTGTTGTGAAATGCATGGATACGGTGATTGAATATTGGCTATACAGAAGCTGTACACACCCTATACAATATAGAATTAAGACATGACCACCATGCCCCCAGCTGTCCACTCCTGGCTTAATAAGCAAAATAATTGGTAAACCATCCAAAAAAGATGACCATTTTTTTAAACTGTTGATATATAGTAGTTTTTATACTGTTTCTTCTCTTGAATGTACGTTATTCTCAGGATGGCACCCGATTCATCCTCTACAATAGTGCAGTATCCACCTTGGTGATGCGTGACAGCCAATTATGCACCATGAGCATCACTACATAGTAGATCAGGTGGGGAAGTGAGAAACCGCTTCACTAAGAGTATTTAGGCAGGTCAGACTTTTCAAAACCAGGGTGGAAGTGAGCCAGGACCCTGGGATTAATGTGACTATTTGTTTAAGCAGTTTCATGCAATCTTTTATGAACAAGTGATCAGAACCTTGGTGTAACTTCTCAAGCAAACTATAACAACCCCTATAGCAAAGTGTTTACGGTTACCATGCTAGGGGAATGGTGTAAAAAGTTTAGAAGTCTCCTATTCTGGTACTCACCATGCCCTAACTTGCTTAGCTACAGTACATGGTGGTACCTCTGCTATTTAAGAGGATATGCAAACTATGTAGGATATTTAAACTAATAAATTAAATTGAAATAAGTTTTGTATTTATTTATGTATTGTGCACATTTAATCAGAGAAATCACATTATTTTCATAGTTCTCAGTTAGGAACCTTTGTGACAAACTATTGTAATAATACGGTTTTCAATTATTACATTATTACCCTGCATGGCCAGGGTGTGTAACCTGTCTGAGCAGGAGTATCTGCTGGGTTTTGTATTATTTGCTCTACATACAGTAGCTAATTTACTGATTGCTTCTAAAATCACTTCTGGCATTCTGGGCATCCTCATGCTGATCAATCAGCCAGTTAAGCTCTTGTGTTGTAATCTTCAAAGTGTTTATGGATTACTGTCAATTAAAACTCAGGGATGCAGTCCTTACCACAATGTTATCCTGTTTAGAACCACAGTATACCATATCTGTTACAATACAAACCAATTTTTTTGCCCTGTTTCAATGCATTAAAAAGGATTGATTGACAAATACATTCCTTAATGCAATACATGCACAGTGCACATCATGTTTGTTCATCGAATGCATTTAGTACTTTTGCCTTCCAACAAACTGCTAACCTTCTCAAAGATATCTCTCAATAACCAAAGCACATAATGCAAATCATCATTAAAATCATAAGAGGCTTATTTGAGTAGTGATTTATGAGAGGTAATGTAGCATTTGAACAGTTAATGCATATTAAGCAAAGACCACTAGAGTTTTCAGTCACTGAAGTCTATTAAAGGTAAACAGACAACATGAGTGATCCTAAACAATCTTTAATTTTTAAATACATCTGAATAAGCTAACACCAGAGAATTATACTGACCAGAGAAATATCCTGACACTGGCTTCACTAAGAAGGATTAGGCTAGGCAAATTTTTTTTGCCTAAACATCACCCAAGTTCTTACATTACTAAACAGTAAAAGTTATTTCTAAACATCCACTGTATTGTTAATGTATTGACAAAAATGCAAGAAGCACTTTACAAAGATTATTAAGACTGTCCCGAGCATAATACACAATACTTTACTGTCAATCACACACATAATATCCACATTTTAAATTAACACCCCCAAGTCATAATAGTTGCTCATGCTCATTAAAATACTATGTAAAATATTGGTCACCACATTAAAAAAATGCTGCTCTGGAAAGAAGAGCGACCTGGTATATCTCTAGACTTAAAGTAATCACATACTCTTAACATTACCTCAAAACAGAGGACACTCAAGAAAAGATAATGTACATATATTTAGAACAAAACAGAAGGATCTTCTTTCAAAAAAAAAGGTTGGGGGTGTGAAGAATAAATTACTTAACTATGTCATGAAAGCTAATTCAATAATATCCTTCTAAAAACAGCCTGGATCTATAAACGTCTGGCAACGAAAGAAGAAAGACAGATAAAACATCCTACTTTCATTTGTAACCTTAAAACAGCATACTATTTTTTAAATAACACTGAAACATAGTAAAAACTTACAAAAAAAACTATAGGGATAAATTCATAAAAGTGGGAATGTATATTGACAGAATTTAAATAATTGCATACATAAAATACTCATTTAAAGTTACTTACATGACTTTTTAAATCTGTAGCATATAACTTTTAGGAGAACACTTTACTCTTGCAAAAATTATTTAGTTTGTAAGTCTCTTTTACCAAAAATATAATAAAGAAACCTCTTTGCTGATTGAGATTCATAAAGTTACGTTAAGATACTGTAACTCAGTTTAACTGTTGGTAAATATTTTGGTCATAATTAAGAAGTGTTTTCCTAAGAAAGTGACTGTGGTCCCTGTAAAAGGAATCTAGTTCTATTCAAAGTAAGCCATACATACTGTCGGCAGGTCATTTTTTACAGTTTTCTTTAACTCCCATGGAAGTTTAGCTGAGAAGATGGTTGTGCACGTTTCTGTAAAACATCTCTACATTGACTTTAAACAAAAAAGAATTGAGAAACAGCAGGCGATGTACTGCCACATTTTTCTCAGTTCTCCTAATATTGTGAGATATTCTTTGCCAACACCCTTTTTTTTGGACATCAAAATGTCCCCATTTATCAAAGTTTTCTTTTTAACAACAGAGTACTGTACTAAATCCCACTACTAAAGCTTGCTGTGCCCACTTAGATATGATATCACAGCACTTGTGTGCTTGGGTGCTTTTGTACTACACACAAGAACATACTGCTGTAATACATACAGCATTACATACTGCTGTTGGCAATACTTTCCCTAGAAACGTCTTACCCTGCTTTGACAATAGTTGGTTAGGTTTAAACACAATACATTTAAAATGTTAAGGATCAGTTATTATCATTCGTATGAGCTTAACATGCAGAAGTTACATAGTTATATTGTCACAGGCAGGGGATCAAGAGGAGCTACTTCCTCGTAGTGATCCCTGGGCAACGTCTCTGATGGCAAAAAGCTCTTCAAATCAAACTTACCATGCAATGCTTACCAGTAATGAATTGTACTCTGCAAGAAGAAAATAACCTAAGGGTCTTTCAAGGATCAGTGTAATGGAATAAAAACTTGTCTTAAAACGTTACAGATTTTGTTGTTCACTTTTCTTTGGGATGGGGGCAGTTATTAGGTTTCATGCAACTTCTTTGGCTGCTAAAACAACTGAAAAAAGTACAAGAATTGGGTAATGAAAAATAACAAGAGGAAAGTATACACCTGTATCTGCCTAATAAAATCTAAAAGCCATCAAGATGGTGGTTATCGATACTCTAATTAATCAGAGGCACATGTTCCTGGTGTATTAATACTAAGTTATACTTACCAGCAATTTTTCAGAATAAACTCATAGTATATTCCTCACAAGCAGGGTAATGAAAAATATTTGAAAAATACAGATGAGGATCACTTACAGACTGGGAGAAATATAAAGCATGAAATGTCTGTGTAAGGGTCTGAGGTGATTTCTAATGAACAACAGATCAAAATAAAGTATATATAGCTCAGCTTTTAAAGGTTAACAAATGCAACCTTACCTTCAAATTATACAGGATTTGTTTCAATTTCTATCCTTTACAGAAAAGTGATGTTCTCTTCCATAGTTTAGATCCGTCCCTGATCTTTGTTATACTGATGTTCATTAACATTTTTCTCTCTAATCAGTATTAACTTCACATACAGTAACTGTAACCTCTTAGGGAGATCTAAGCCACAGGTGATCACCTGATCACAATAACAACAGTTTACAGATCCAATAAAATTAGATTTGTCACTTCAGTGAATTAGCTCACCAATTATAGATAGTAATAGTCACCTATTATAATAGTCACCATAGTCAACTCACACACTCATGCCAGGGCCAGTTTTACAGAAACTAACAAACTACCAGCATGTCATTGGACTATAGGATGAAACTGGAGCACATAGAGAAAACCATATCTGGAAAGTCCTACGACGTTTGTTTTTCACATCACAGAATACAACATAAGAACTTGGTAGGAGAAACGGAACATGACTGTAACTAAAATGCAGATATCAATTGTAAAATTGTTGGATTGGGAGGAAAACAAAACAAGCCAATCCCTAGCATAATCCCTTCATTATTTTACAATGGATCATATATTTTATTATATTTTCAGACTGAGATTAATTTGACTATGTAACCTGGTTAAGCATACTGCACATACTGTACAGTAGGTCTCAATGGGCAGTGAATTAATTTGATATCCCATCCCTACCCCACCTTCCCTTGACCCACTCTGTCCCTTGAAAATGCTGCAGTCTGGAGTTTACAAACAGTAAATAAGGTACTTTAAGTATCTTGAGAAAACTCTCTGTTGTATGTCCTGCTTTCTGCATACTTTGTTGTTTTTGTGTTGACAGTACCTTTTCATTAATTCCTAACTTACTATGATGCATACAGTAATCAGGAAATACAAAGTGCAGTACGTATCATTTCCCAGAGAGCACCAATTAATTTGTGGAACAGTGATCATGGCCCAATGGGGAATAACAAAAACTTCTCGCGTAAGCAGTGTTAAACCTGCCATGTTACAGCATCTTGCAATAATTTGGGCACAGCACGCTTGTGTTATTTTCAAAATCACGAGTTTGGAAGAGATTTGGGTAAAATAATTCCCCATTTACCCACAAATTGGAGAAGCAAAGAGTTCTTAACTATTTCCTTTTTTTCACCTTTCATTCAGAATCTGGTTTTCCATCACTTGCTGGATAGAAAACCAGACAGAACATTCAAAGCGGAAAGGGAAGTTGTGCTCTCTCATCCTTCAAACCTTGGAGCTTGCAAGGGGGAAAAAAAACCTTAATCTGTCTTACCTCATTAAAAAAAAACAACAGTTTTTTGTCTTTATAAGTGACAGTTAAAATATATACCTGACATGTTTTTGTTTAATGAGAAATTATCAATAAAATAAAATGTTATGTTGTTTTTATGCATCTAATATTTATCCATGAAATACATGGATCAAACAAATTACGAGGCAGTTGACCATAATATAGAATATTACATATACCATACACAATAAAATATCTTTCAACGCTTACTTATGAGAAACTATATTACAAGATATATTGCAAATGAAAAATAATGTAAGAATGCATGCAAAGAGTAACATAATAATCAAAAAGTGTGGTAATTTCTTCCATAGTGTCACAATAGCTACTGTATACACAGTATGTCTGTTGGTGTACTGTGCAGTATATGTAAAACAGAATTTTAGGAAATGCCAACCCAACTTCCCCTTAAATCATTTTTAATCATTGCTGATGTGTGTAGGGTTAACTGTACCCCAATGACAAAAATTGACCATCGCATTGAATAAATAAAAATGAAGCAAGTACAACTGAGTATTGTAACACGCCTCTATGAACTGCGTTATTTGTCTGTAATAAACAATCACTGTGAGATAAGGCCAAAACTATTTCTATGTAATTATTTCTTCTACTAATTTTGTATTTGAAATATTCCTTAGGGCCACCTCAGAAGAATTTTCTTTTTGGCAACTCGGCTGGAGGTTGTTGCTTAGTTGAAAAGAAAATGATTCATTGCGTGGCATGAATTACATGCTTCATTGCTGACATTAGTAGGCTGCGTAAGAAATGCTTCAGAGGTTTTCCTACATCAACAAATTCCAATTAATGTATCTTTTTGTCCCTTTAACACATTTTGTTGACTATTTATCATAAATCCTCCCATCTGAAACAACTGCAGTGTTTCTCTTGCACCTTTAAATGACACCAAAAGATAAAGAGCTGAGTTTTCTTTCTGCTGTATTTTTGCTGGTGGGGGAGAATAACAATCAAATATGTTTTAAGAGTGTTCATTTTAATTGGGAACCATTTAATATCTGAAGTAGTGATGTGTTTATTCCAAAAGTGATGTGGATACTTATCATTTACACTTGTACATGAACACTTCAGTTAGCCTGATTTCCAAAATGGGCATAGTCCAATTTCAGTGACTTAACAGCTACATTTCAATATTCGAATGTTAACAGAAATTGATACATAATGCACTACACTATATAACATTATATGAAGATATGAATCTGTTACACAATTCAGGATATAGAAATCACTTTCATTGTAGTTCTTCTTTTTCTTCTTTCATAAATCAGGTGAATATTTGATCAAACTCTCAACAAGGCATTAAAGTACAGACTACATATTGTTTCTGTACTGTATATAAATTGAAATATAAAGACATGCAATTAAGGATTCTAGAATTTTAAATATTAAAATACATATATACTGTTCAATAGGGAGTTTTTTTTTTACCACTTACAGTAATTTAAGCCCTGATATTGCTTGCTCACTAAATCTCAGTATATTCCTCTGTCAGGTCCATGAGAAATATTTATGGGGTAAGCCATGTCCCACTTTCACCAAAAGCCCAAATAAGCCCAAAAAAGCAGTGTTATTTATGTATATGTGACATTAGGGCTCATTTTGTTTTGATAGGGCACCCTACAGTATATCTATTAATTTTCATGTTGCACCTCCCTCTTTCAACATAAAATCTTCTGTCACTCCAATCGGGTTTATTCCCTACCCGTAATGTCTATTGTTTTGATGTTTAATTGCATATGATAATGCAGAAGGTACAAAGTCGTTGCTTTTTTTCCTTCTGAAATGCACAAGGCAATACAATAGGCATGAATAACCATCTCAATTTCTTTCAAGAGGGTAACTGTTTCAAATCAATTTAGTTACATTACATAGGAAAACATATGTCCTGTGATACTGATAAGTCAATATCATTGTTCTGCACCTTTGAAAATGTCAATTGATTAGTCAACAGCAGAGATTCAGAGAACTCAATAGGCTCAATAACCCTCACACCTTTGGGAAAATTCTTCAAATTTCTCATTTTTCCCCACAGGGACTTAAAAGGTAGAGCTCACTTGCTGTTACATGAAAACAGAAATACATCTGAATATTTGGAATGTGCTTCAAATAATACTTAATATTTTCCAAAAAGGAAAAACTTTCCAGTATTTTTAATTGAATGGACCATTTATTTCTCCTGTTTCTACTCTCCCAGTCTGATATTGTCATTTATTGATCAATATAGCTCACCACTGAGATCACCAGCACAAAGAGGAAAAAACAAATATGAACTACTCCACTGACTTAACCATTCACCATATGACATGTTCCAGACTCCACACTGCTTCACACAAGTGTTATCACCTGGATCAGCAATGCATCTTTCACTGACAAGGTAAGTCCCAGTGGTCTCTGTTGGATGGAAAACCAAGGATATTTCCATTATCCAAAAAGCCTTTTATGTTGTTGAAGGTCTCAAAAAGCCAACGCCTAACCCTGAAACACGAGATGAAAGGTGGAACATACACAGGTTGCCAATCAAATCTAGCCAGCATGTCTAGGAGGTGATGTATCCCATGTGGATACAGATCCTTGAGCTGTGAGGGAGAAGCACTAATGGCCATGCCACTGTGCAACCAGGAAAACCATGGAAACTATGTGCAATTCAAGTCATCTAAACTCCAGTTCCACTAGCTTCTGTAATAACATATAAAGCAGTTTATAATTTATAACAGATTATGAACAAGAAAAGGCAGTTGGGCTGATCTATCACATTTGGTAGCTAGTAGCTAATTGATCCAATAATCTCTTCCATCCTTTTCTTGATTGAAACCGAAGTATTGGCTTCAACAAGAGCTGGATAGCCTATTCCATTTTTTTTTTAAAATAAAACATCCCTAATACTGTCAAAACACAAAAATTTATAATGTAATGATAAAACTCTGTATCATGGAAAAGACCACCTATACAAACAAAAATGGAAACTACAGTATAACTAGACATCAAAACACTAAACAGAATTTGAAAGTAGGCAATAAGTAGCAATTGAGAGACATTATAAATGACCATCAAAAGTGGAATACCCAAATTACAATAATAGACAATATTACAAAACCGTTCAATATGATTGAAAGAAGTAAATATAGCTGGTCAGTAATTACTACAAGGTAGACTGTGGTGTCAAATGATATTGCTGAAGGTAATAAAAATTGATAAATGAAAATGGACAATAGCCATATTCCACACAATGTAATGTCATTTTTCACTGTGATGATCCACAGTTGCAGGAAAATGTAGGGCAATTATGCAAAAATACAGCAACTCCATAATTCCACAAGACAGTGGTTTAAAGATGTTTCGCTTCTTTTGAGCTGAAGCCTTTGCCTTTTGTCTTGGTCAGAGAAACATTTTGCAGCTTAAAGACGCAGGCCAACAAAAACAAGAAGAAAGATTTAATTAAATTCCATGTCTTCTTTCTGCAAGTATCACAGCTGATTTGCACCTAAGATATCATTCGAAATGAAATGTGTTCCTTGATTCAGCTACAATACTTATCTGACACATTAGCGTACTATATATGTAATTATATATATATAAGATCCATTACATTAACCTGATAAAATGTTAATCTCTGACACACCCTTGTCCATAAAATGGAATAAAACAGCCTGCAACTCTCCTCATAAACAAGCCTGTTGCACCAACAGGTCACTATGTGGTGTTCACCACACTGAAAAAAGCCATTCAGGGAAACTTTTAATGGCATTGCGTTCTGTCAGGATAAATTAATAATCATGGCATTAAAACTTCCTTTTGATGGTGGGACACCTTCACAAAGCTTGCAAATGATATTTGTACAGAGTTGTGCAAGACAATGTGCCTGGTTACAAACATACTAAAACACACACTTACCTCCAAATCCATGTTCATCAGGATCCACAGCAGTGGTCCAGAAAAAGAACGTATATAAGGTAATTATTTCAAGATGTTTATTTGGATTTGAATCTTGGTTGGAATCTTAGTTAAATATCCTGATATTACACACTAAACTATTCAAGGTCTAAATTGTACTGACTAGGAGTCATAAATTCCATTCCTGGAGGGCCTAGTGTCTTTTTTTTCATTCCAATGAACCTCTCAGTCATACAATAGGTCTAATTATTTAATTAACTACAGTAGAAACTGTAATATTTCAAACCATGACTCTGAGGTGCAATATAGGTACAGTACCTGCACATTTAATGTAACAGTTACAGTATGTTAATTGTTCAGTTGAAAATCCAGGTTAGAATAGAATCCAAAAGGCCTTCTTATGGCTGGAGGAAGGCCATTTAAAATACCTCTTTCATTCTTTGCATTGTTCTGAAAAACAATATCATTCTTCCAATACTTCCACCCCCAAAAAATTATATCACAAAAGCAAAATCAGCAAAAATATCACATTAACTGGACAAACCCTCTTTTTAATGGTAGTGTTCAATGTCATTTTAGTGGTATGTTTGCATTGTAGTAGAATTGTGAAAGGACAAAATGCTTTTAAGAAACACAAAATGAGGTAACCAGTGGGTGGGACATCTGATATAAAAGACAGGCCCTTAAACCTTGTTTCCTCCAGTCTCTTGCACACTGGTTACTATCCTTGGTTCCAAGGAAGACCACTGTGCATTTCTGAATGTACATTTTAATTCTCATCTGTGTCTATAATTTGAGCTGCTTAGTTATAAATAAGGATACACATATTGCTTAAACTTCTGTATTTTGACATTATTGGAAAATACACTCTTGAAGCAGATATTTTTGAAATGCAAAAGTGAATGCAATAAAAGGACAACCAGTGGTCTAAACAAGAAAATGTCTATATTAAAGTAATCAATTAAGGTAGAGTTTAGCTGGAACAAACACTAGCAGGCAAAATAGTTCTCTATGACTAGAGTTAGGAACCACTGTTCTAGCAGAACTCAAAAATAACCCTTGAGATTGTCTTTGTGATACTCTTCACTTCGATTTTATATTGTATTTTGGTTATTTTAAAACTACTTTGTTAATAAACCAACTCCTCAACCAAATGTGTTTCTTGCAGATCTGCTTGAAATACCGAGAATACTGCACAAGAACACAAGAATCACCATAACATTATGAAATGTATTGCACAAAGAGATGTAACTGCCTTTACTGCCATAGTAATATGGTGATAGGTTTTATGAGTTTATGAGGTTTTTATCACATTTATCGTATTATTGTATTGTATTTTATGTGTCCACGTTAGGATTTGGATTAATTAACACTGAGACAGCTCCCAGGCTTAATGTGATTTTACTTCTTACGGATCAATTAGTTTTGTGATGAAATATCACGGGCTATTTCATTGTTTTTTCATCAGGCAGAACTCTTCTTGCCATTCTAATATAGCAATCACAAGCTCATAAAACATGTAGCTGAAAGGGCAAAAACAAGAAACCTAGAATTTGCTTTTCATAATGTGTCAAAATGACTCAACCTTAGCCAATTTACCACAGATTTCTTAAAAAATGAATTACCAGTATTATTCTATTCTATCAACTTACAATGTGAAATTTAAAAATTAACCAGCTTAGGTTCCCCTATATCTTTAACGTAAAGACATGATGCTCAGCAGGTCCCACAAGACACCCACTAAAACACCAAACTTCAGAAGCTGGGTTTTGCTTAGGGTATCACAGTAACACTTAGGTAATGATATGGCCAAGAAAAAAAAATGGAAGCTTTACTTAAAGATTTTTTTTTTGTGCTATAGCAAGGGCTGCACTTTTTTTCAAAGGAATATTCTGCACCATGACCTAAATGCAGATACTGTACAAATATGAAATTAAATATGATATTGGAAATCTTTTCAAGATGGAGTTCATAATACTTCAAAAGACATTCTTATTTTATTCATAAACATTTTTTATCTTTCAAAGTCCCTTTCATCTATTAAAAACATCTTGACTAGTACCTTGGTGTCAGCAATGCTCAGGAATGCTTAACATAAACACAATTAAAAATAAAATCTACTCGTAATACATTTTAAGAAAGGATACTGTAGATAGAAACAATAGTTCCAAAACAGGAAACGTTTTAAACGGAGGCACAAGGAACAGATAATTATTCATTTAAATCATCCGCTCCTTATAAAGATTTGCAGAAGATAGTTTATTCTTTTATTCATTATTAATGCAAAGTTGAATCTTGGTAAACTAAATTGGCGATATTTATATGAAACTATATATGTATAATACTAATATTTTGAATTACACACATAAACAAAGCACAAGTGGCATATACTGTATATACCATCAGTGTAAAAGAAGTAGGTAAAGACATCTAAGACTATCCATATTTTAGGAAGAGTGAATACTAAGCAGTTTCCACAGAAGTGATCACAGTTATAAAAGAGAGCTGTCTTAAGTTTTGACTCTATTAATTACACACAATATATACAGTATGGTCACCTTTGAGACAGATGCAAATGGCACATTGTTCATCACATTAATCTGTGCACCATTCTGCATCAACTACTTAAAAGCTTAAATTGATTTATGGTTTTCAAGACATTTAGGAACAGTATATATTGCATATTGGAAAGATCCAACGTATTACAAGGAAATTAGAAACACTGTTTTCTAGGGAAAAATGTACAGTAGAATAACAGTCTTAGCACTGGTGAACATTCCCCAGTTCACTACCAGGTGAATGGTTTTCTATACAAACTAAACTGCTACCCAATCAATGAAGAACAATATTTGCTTCCAGAAATAGGTGCTCTGTGTCTCAGTTCAGTAATAGAGTACTGTGATTATGTAATAGCACAAACCAGCCACATAATATACAGTACAGGAGGTCTCTTTTAAGGTTGACAAACGGTATGACTAAACAGGTCTGTTGCCCTCTATAATCTGAATTTACAGATGACCAGACCTCATTGACTGACCTAAATTCTGACAAATAAATCACATTTTAAGCAGTATAATCAAATTAAGGTTATCATGTTTAGAATTAACAGAAAACGTGTCCTAAAAGAATCTTAGACCCCACCCTGGCTGTAGTATTAGTAAATAACTTGGAGATTAGTTTAATGGTAAACTAGCTTTAATGCACTCTGTGTGCTCAGATAAGGCAGATATCTACAGTATGCCTGATTTTTTTGTAAATTCTAAACTGATTTTAACTAAACGATTTTGCTTACATATATAAATACCTGAAGCACTAATCAAACCAATCAGTTTTTTTATTCATACCCATAACAAGCACAGTGTTATAAAGAAAAACAAAGGAACACAAAAGTGGGTTCAAGAAAATCCATAATGCAGACTGAAATATTATATTGTGATTTTAAAGGTTTACTGTAAAGTGTATTTTTTGCATATTTAAGGCAGAAGCATCAGGTGCAATCCAGTATGTTATTATTATCCAATAAAGATTACAAAAGAGAGGAGGGAATTTATTGTCATAGTCTCACAACTCCAGTGACCTGAGTTATAAGCAAGACAAGATCCTAAATATGGTTAATTGAAGAACAAAAGTATGTGTTGTTTGACACCTGGACATTTGTGTAGGTACTGAGATTCCCGGATTGGGAAAATGATGATCATCCTGAATCTTTAAACTTGTCAAACACAAGTCTCCCCCCCCCCATTGGGAAAGGAATAAAACAGTAGAGGGAGATTTCAGTTCCCTACAGTCTTTTGATTTTAAATATATAAAATAGTTATCTCACCTGTACGCACACGGTCTGAGAAATTCAACAAAATAGATGTAACAGATGCAACAAAAAAGTAGGAGTATAATCTATATGGCTGAATACAAATGAATGGATATACTGTATACAAGTACAGTGCTGTACATCCATTGATCATTAAACCTCGTAGAAGCTCATTCTTGTCATTTTTCTAAAGAGTTTTTTAAAGAGAAATGAATACATCTGAATACATTTGCACAGAGTCTTATCTAGGGGCTCTTTTGCAAGGTTACTTAAATATAAGTGCTGTGTAATTTTGCCACTAATTTGTCTTTGATGTTTACTTGGCAAAGGCTTTTCTAATATACAATACAGTCTCTGATGCATCTCCATTCAGCTTTGCAAAAGTATTTGCAAGTATACCTAAAATGACAGCTTATATTAAGGTTATAATGTAATTTACGTTTAGATGAATCTGTGCATATAAAGAAGCACAAAATTAAGAACTGTTTAATAAATCTTTTTCCACATATGAGTTTTTGTGAAGTCCATTTACTACCAGCCAGCAGCCATATCACCCTGCAACTCACAAATGGCAACCCACTGAAGCTAAGCAGGTGTGAGCCTGGTCAGTACCTGGATGGGAGACCTCCTGGGAAAAACTAAGGTTGCTGCTGGAAGAGGTGTTAGTGGGGCCAGCAGGGGGTGCTCACCCTGCAGTCTGTGCGAGTCCTAATGCCCCAGTATAGTGACGGAAACACTATACTGTAAACAGGCAGTATAGTGATGAGACTTAAAACTGAGGTCCTGACTCTCTGTGGTCATTAAAAATCCCAGGGGGTTTCTAGAAAAGAGTAGGGGTGTAACCTCGGCATCCCGGCATCCTGGCCAATTCCCATTGGCCCTTACCAATCATGACCTCCTAATTATCCCCCTCTATGAATTGGCTTGATCACTCTTGATCACTCTGCTCTCCTCCCCACTGATAGCTGATGTGTGGTGAGTGTTCTGGCACACTATGGCTGCCATCACATCATCCAGGTGGATGCTGCATATTGGTGGTGGTGTAAAGCGCTTTGAGTGGAGTGTCAAGAAAAGCGCTATATGAGTGTAAGCAATTATTATTATTACTTTCCATTTCCATTTGAACATTCATTAGATTTGCAAATATTATTGAAATAGAACACAAATATACTTTATCAACTGGATTGTTGCCCTTTCTGGTTATATTGTGAGGTCAGAAAACAAATGTTATGTGTCACTCAGAAAACATCACTGTTTTCTAAAGTGTTGGGCAAACGCAATTTTGCTCATTGTAATAGAGTGACAGAAAATCTAATTAAGAACATTTTTATTCCTTTCATACAGATACTGTTTATCTATTTTGGTCATATTGTAGATGACAGTTAATGGAGGTGTTCACCGTTTAGGGTCTCGTAATCTAATTAAAGTTAAAATTTGAATGTTATTATTTTTTATGATAAATTTTATAAACAAAAAAAAAGATGATGAATGTCAACCAGAAAATTTATGACTGAAAAACTACACTTTTAAACCCCATTTGAATAATAATAATAATAATAATAATAATAATAATAATAATAATTACCATTATCATCATCATAGTAGTTTAGTATTAATTTAAGTGATTAATGCTTTTATCCAAAGCAAACACTTATACAGTAGGTTAATTTGTAAACATGAGTATTTTACCGCAGCAATCTGACTGAAATGCTCTCCTGAAGAGTGCAGTGGAACCTCACCAAGAATTAGAGTATACAACCTTTAAGAGACTGTACAGTATAAACATTCCAGTTGCTCAAAATATTTTGCTCATTTTTAATTGATGCCTTAAGTAAAAGTCTTCTTTTCAAAGAACTGAACTCACAGATGGGTGACAATACAAAATATTACCACAATAAATCATGCTGCTCTATATTTTGCATGAGCGTATGATTTATTAAAGCATTTAATCCTTCAAACCAACTGTGATATGTATTGCAATCCAACCTTTAAAGTTGAAGCATGTCAGGTTCAACAGCCGCAGTGTGCCATTTGCATCCATTCTGCTGACAGCAATTTCTCATTTTTTCAACAGAGAATTGCCATAATGCAATTAAACAAAGTTTAAGGTTTGGATGTAGATGAGTTGAGCACATTTGGAGGCAAGGTGAGTTGGTAAATCATATATCTTTGCCTACTTATTAAAACATGGTGCTGCTGGAAGCTAAAAAAAACTATAAAAACAGAATGCAACCTAACCAAGAAAAGATACAGGAAGATAAATCAATATCATGCAAGTCTATAAGGAAGTTAATTAAAATGAAAAGGATTCTATTTTAGATATGGGTCCCAAACATACAACAGCTTATGATGTTTATGGAATTTTTATCAATCTCACCATTAGACATATTCATTTAAATAAAATGCACTTGATTAGTATGTAAAACTATCCTTAAACCTAAAAGATTTATATATTTCAAAACATCTTCAATATACCCTCCCGTGTGTTCAATCATTTTGAAAGAGTTTAGAAAAATTGTGTCAGGTGGAACTGATTACACTTCTTGTTCTTTTGCTACTCTTAAATATTTAAAGTTGTACTAGTAATACTTGAATAATCAATCTTTCAGGTAAATAAACGTAGAAAAGATTGAGACATGAGTAGTCAAACTAGTCATGGATACCACAAGCATATGTGAAAGACCTCCAGCATCCAAAAAAAAACCCCACAATTGCTGTTCGATATTTGTTTTTCAGAATGAACACTTAAAAATACATACATTTTTATTATCACAGTATTAGGTTAATGACTGATACAAAATTCCCATTTCACAAATTTCATGCGTATGTTTATATAAAATGAGACAAACACTGTATATTGCAAGAAAATATATAAATGCTGGAAAGCATGCAGATAAGAATAAGGTCTGTCATTTATTTCCATTTGTGGTTTTGCCCAAGCAAATAAGGCAGCCATTGAAGCTTTGAATGCAAGGAATATTACTATTCAGAAAGGCCATTTTTCAATGCTGTTCTTTTACAAGCAAGGATTTGTTCAGTGGCAGTTTCTGAAAGAAAATGAAATGCTCTCATTTACTGAAGGGAAACAGTCCCTCAATTTGAATGCATATGAGTATTTGCCATATCATTTCAGCCCACAACTCCTATCCTATGACTTCAAGAAATACCAGACAAAGAGGCTTCATCATCTTCTTCTTCCCCCCTCACTTTTATTTATAATTCCAGTATATTAGGAAGAGTAATACTCACTGTGAAGGTATGCATAAGAATAAAATGCAACTGCTCTTGCACCTACCAATTAGAAAATAGTAATGGTTTGATCAACACATTTAGTTTATAACATTTCAAGATACTGTACATACTTTTCAGGACAACAACAAAAAAAGAAAAATTCCATTTAACATGGGCTTTATTTGTGTGGGAACTGTATATAGTACTCTATGTTCTGCAAATTTGCATTCAGGCCTGGAAATACATTTAAAAGATTGTTGTCAGATATTCCTATATTGATACAATTACTTGTATTTGTACACATTTATACAGAAGGTCATATTCCAGAAGCAAATTGAGTTAAGTAGGCCTACTTTACTGAGAATACCATAACAGGGTCCATGAAGGACTTAAACTCACAACTCACCAGTTATAGTACTGTATGTCCAAAGCCCTAACCATCATGCCACATTACTGCCTTACAAATTGCCTATTCCCAGAGGTTCAGCTGCAGGCTGTCAAAGTTTGAACTTACTGCTCACGAAAACACACAGCCTTTGTGATGTGAAATAATGGAAAACCTTAAATGGTGAAACAGACAACTGCCAATCACACAAGATGTACCACCTTATCTTAATGCAATGGATTAATGGATTAAGGCTGATGAGAACAGTTTTAATGGTAGTGTTCACTTGCTATAGTCTCAGCCAGAGGGATCCTGTAATTGTTGCAATCAAGTACAAATTGGGAGAAATGTAGTGTGTCACATTTAAATTCAAGATGCATTAACCAGAGTGACATGACACAAGATCAACTGCATGCACTGCACACAGTACATTATTTAGTACAGCTTATTCTACGATGATAAAACAAAACTTAATCACTTCTCAACATCAAAAAGCCTTTATATTAGCTCTACATCTGTATCTCACAGTCACAGTATCAGTTACCCACACAGGCAAGAACATTCAGTTGAATTAGAAGATAAAGTTGATTCATTAAATTTAAATCAATTACTTGTCAGTGTGACTAATTGTGCTGTAAGGTGCAAAGTGAATGTCAATTTTCTGAAATCTTTTATTCTTGAAGTGTGGCTTTGCAGTGTTGGTATTCAGTAAGCATTACAGGCATGTTGTACCTGACGTCAACAGGTACTGAACATGATGCAAAAAAGAGGGAATTTTTTACCTACATCTCAAGACTAGTTCTAATAATAATAATAATAATAATAATAATGTTTCTTTATTAGCCCTATACAATTTCTTGCATTAGGAATTTGTCTTTTCGCATACCCCAGCTTTTCTCCAAGGAGACACAGACACACAGACAGGGAGAGAAGCTTGGGGTCAGAGCGCAGGGTCTGCCACTGTACGGCGCCCCTGGAGCAGTTGGGGTTAAGAGCCTTGCTCGGGGGCCCAACGGAGTAGGATTCCTCTGCCGGCCGCGGGATTTGCACCGGCAACCTTCCAGTCACAGACGCAGATCCTTAGCCACAGAGCCACCGCCCCGCCCAATGTGGTACATTACATACAAAATACATTCAATTTAATTTGGGGTTCTTAGAGTACTTAGTACTTACTCTAGTCTCCTTAAGAGAACTTTTTGTAGCTGGAATGCAGACATATAGTAGTCTGCTATCAAATGATGCCTTGCTCTTTGGTCTTGCTCCTCCTGTTTCGCAATTGCTACAGGTATGTTCCATAAGAGAGAAGGGGATACAAATGACTTTTAATGGCAACTGTGCTGTATATATTACAGTACAAGCAGGACAAGATGTTGCTCAATAATTATTAACATACTGTACATAGTAACGTACTATGTGGAAATCAGCTTCAGAATAACAAAAGGATAATTTGTATAAATAATACAAGTGATTGATTGCAAAGTTACTTCAGTTTATTTTTCAGTTCTTCGGCCAAGCCCTAATTAATGTGAAGCAGGTGCAAAGGAGCCACTGCAAAGGTGGAGATGAGGTGGAGGAAGGGGTGCCAGTCAGGACACATGAGTACAGTAGATGCTCTCGGGTCAAGGTATTATATAAGCAGAAGCCTCTGTCTTCTTAGTTTATATAAAGACATGCATTTACACTATGTACTCAAAGACTTTTCTCGTCTCCTTCCTGAAAAGCTGTCTGTGTATAGTGGTGTATATTTTTGGTGTGGACACTATCTTTGACCAATTGGAGACAGTAAGATGGCCACCAGTAACCTTCTAGAGTAAAAGATTGAGTGCCACATCAGCAGGGAAAAAATCACTGCTAGCCTTAAGGGGAATGGTCACTGTAAAGTTATACTGTATATAATTAGTCTAATTTATGCCTTTCTTTACCTGGTATTGTACAGTATACAGTATATGGGAATGGTTCCTTTAAGTGAGAAAGGCTTGGAGAGGAAGGTGTGCTATATAAGAGGATGGAAAAACTTGGCATGTTAGTTGATCTCTGGAAGGAAGATGAAAACTGGAGGAGCTCCTTTGAGAGTTTTCTTTGAGGGGGAAACTGGTTTATTTTTGTGAAAATAAATTCCTTGGTTTTTTTAGCAATGTATCAAGCCAGGGCTCAGTTGCTGGTGGCAGTCGGAGAACAGAGTAGGTGAAGTTAAGGTTTAAAAATGATTTATTATTCTAGTCGAAATAATGCTGACTTGTGGGTAATATGGGTTTACATCACATGTGAACCAAAATATACTGTACACCTGACCTTTACAGTACACCATTTTTTTCACAAAATTCAAGCTACTATTATCTTGGGAATTTCTCCCCTAACTGATTTGAAACTTGGCAGGTTTCATCATTCTGAAACAGAATTGGAGTTTAGAATGTTTCATAGGCCTATACTACAGCAGGTCATCAGCTGCTGGTTTAAATGTTTCCTATAATTTTAGTTGCTAAATTTAAAACTGTTACCAAACTCCAATCTAGTTTCCCCTTTGTTGACTCACACTTCACTTATGCTTACTCACTCTTAAAGTAAGTGGGCAGGGCAAATGCTTGGAAGCCTTAAAAACTACTTGCATTTTCGATTTGCAATTGTAAAGAAAAAGAATGAAGTAGCACTGTAACACAATGTACAAGTAAGTTACTATAAGAAACAACCAGCCTCTTGAGTTTAACTAACCAACTAAGTATTGAATTATATAGGATGATTATTTTCTTAATCTAGAAGTATTGAGGAATAAATCATTTATTTTGAACAATGTTAACATATTTTGAAGAAGAAGAAATGTCAAATGCCATCATTGTATTTTGATACATCAAATGTCTGCAGCAATCTGTACTGATGTACACGGGTATAAAAAATGACACTATTATATTGTATTAAATTTCAGCAGCACAACATTATGAAAAACAGATATGATTTGACCTCATACAGATTAAGTACCACAGATGCTCCTGCAGTCACAAGTCTGAGACCGAGTAAACACAAATTCCCTTCCATATTCCAAGTAGAGGGAAATGTATATTTACATTAAAGTTCCATTGATGTAAATATAAAGTAGTATATTTTTCCAACTATAATTCGATTTGCATTCTATTATTACAGTTCCACTAGAACTACAGAAGAATCTTCGTTGTTCAAAGGTCTTTCATCCCAGGCAAACAGAGGTGATTTTGTTTCATAAACTGGTCAAACAATACAGTAATGTGTACATGAGAAAATATGGAAAATGAATATTGAATTCGGTTCTTTGAAGATTAAGTCTCTCTGAATTCTCTGTAGCGGGAAGAGAGAATTATTGACTTCAATGACTACTCAATACACATCTCATTTTGTAATTGTTGCAATGTTAAAATTAGATTCCACATGACTTGTAGAATTATATTTTGAAGAGGTTTCAACTGTTCTTAGGGAATCAGGCTTTTTAAAACGAGAAAGGCTTGAACGCAAGAATAGTCCTCTTGGGAGCGGAAGGATTAAAAAAAAAATGATTTTCAAATGCCCCTCTGATGTCATCATAAATGAACAGAATTCCCAGGCAGGGCTTCAATAACAAAGAACTTCTAAAATCTAAAACTTAGTTCATATACTGTACAAAAACTCATTCTGAAACATTAGTAAACTTCAGAGCTATAATTCACTATGGTACTTAAACAGCTTACTTGATGCATTTGGGAGTGTTGCATTAGGAAATATTGGTTAGAGGCTAATTGTTTACATTGGGGAGTGTCATGCTCTGTAATTGGGTATTTTCTAGGTTTAAGCCCCAGATGTTAACATTGTGGCCTCATATTGCACTGGGATAACTCCATGGGCATTTGGACCACCATGATTTGTACAGTAAACAATGTGGTTGTATGAACCTGACAGGTAACATGACAGTATAGGATCAAATACAATAACAAAATATGTCAGACACTGCTTTTGGAAATAAGTTTCTCTCTAGTAATCTGTTGCATTAAAGTAATAATATTTTTGGAAAAACTAGCCTACATGAAAGTCTTTTATAGATATGAAAAGCAATTGTCATAAATACAAAGTTTACGTCAAAGAGAAAATGAAATTGTGACGTATTCAGCAATATCTAGTTTATCTGTATTATAAAAGACAGGTTTATTTATACACAAGATTCACATACTGTATTATGGTCACTTCACAATCCACACATCATTTTCCTTGTTATGGGATGTCATTTCTGTATTTTATTTAGCTATTTTATTAGCTGATGAACTACAGGTTTCGATTAGCAAAACAATAATTGTTACAGTATATGGGTACATTTTTCATTAATGACTTCCACTTAAGATGTCATTTTAGTCTTACAAACCTCAGGGGGAAAAACTTGTATTATATTGTGAAACACAGCAAGATCAGAGCACCAATTACATTTTCATTGCTTAATTTAAAAAATAAACAAAATATCAGAATCAAATATTCTGTTCCTCAGAAAGGCTAGAATATAGTGGAAGCCCCTGGCTGTTTATCTTTTTGAAGTATAGTCTGCCATTGTTCTGCAAAATACTGACAATATGGACAGAAAGTCTATTGATTTGTACAACTGCTACACTTTTAAAGGACGAGGGCTATCATTATTGGCAGCACAGAAAATTAAACTGTTTTGCAGTCCTAATCTTTGTTGTCAACAGTCCTACAATTACCTGGTCAGCAGCCTTTTTATGCAAGCCCTTCATTACAGCTTCAGTATTCTGTTTTGTAATGCTTAAATGCTTTGTTGTAATACACCAAGACAAGTGTGTAAAGGACTGTCACTGAGATCCTTAAATAAAGTAAGACTTCTCATAAAGCAGGGGAGAGTAACAATGCTTATTCCTAACTTGCTATGGCAGAAAGCTATTATTTTATCATGATTGAAAAACATCTTTTTTAATTTTGTTATGAGACAATCTGTGGCGGAGTAGCTCGTGAGGCATCGGTCTTTAGTATTCTCTTCTTAAATCCCAGAGTGCATTTTCTAATGAGTACTGAAAAAAGAATTCTTCTGGATAGGCTTTCTTGACAAGAAAACAAGGTCGTATAAAATATTGATCCCCCAAAGCAGCCACCAGAAAGGAAGTGTTTTAAGTGCTCGAAATAGGGGTGTTCAGTCTGAATCAGGGGTTATACTGACTGATGAAGGTGGAAGCTTCTTACACATAGTGGTCAATAGCTTCTTTTCTGTCTGTTTGCTTTTCACAACTATGCCTCCCAACCTTTCAAAATGCAGGAGGCAGGAATGCAATGCACCACAGCCCAGCAGGAGAGCTTATTTAAAGTACTTTGTGTTAATACGGACAGGATTGTAAGGGTAATTAGGCAAAAGCACAAAGAGCTTTGGAAATTTGCTGTTTTTCATTGTTTAATCCATCAGAAGTTTTCTATTGCTGTTAGAAACTGCTTAATTAATATCACTGCCAAATTTAACAGTGCTTCTGTTCAACATAAATTTACTGTGGTAGCTAATCTTAAATTCAACTACAAATTACCTAGTTACAATTTAAATATACCCCCACCAAAATAATTACGGAACCTAATGCACTTAATAAAAAGATAATTAAATACAAAGCATTGCCTCTAGGCACATAGTAGTTTTTTTTCAATTAATCTGCAAAGCTTGTGAAATAAGTACTTTCAAAAAAGTGAAATGAAACAGAACTGGATGCTTTCTAACATTAAAGAAAATAGATACTAGGTTTTGTCATGTCAGAATTTTAACCATCTCATTTTAAAAACCCATGTTATTCACATCCCATCCAGTGAGACCTAAATATTATATTAATTGTTTGACTTTGAGATGCAGACTAATATCCCATCACAGTGACCACATTTTTTTCTTACATAAGATAAATTACTGCTGCAGCTATCAGAGATGTTCTGTGCCCTCCTGCATTCCATTCTTTCATACAAACTATTTCATTATCCTTTTGCCTTCTTGAGTATTCATGGCTAACACCACACATCCTCTTTTTAACCCTCAGTGACAGAAAGGACATGGCTTTCAGGGCAGATATTTTAATGGTAATTGAAACATGCAAAGTAAGTATATATTTCAGATGTATTCGATGTCAAATATACAGTTGGTAGAGACAGAAGATTATTGAGAGTCCTGATGAAATATTGAAAAGGAAGTGAAATTTAAATGATCTGAGATCAATTATGCCCTGATATACATTCAACATTACCTTTTCTTCCTTTTGAAAAATCTATGAGCTATACAAGGTTGTGCAAGATTATGATAGTTGCCAAAATGTTCAAAGGTACTGTAAATGTTTATTTGGAGAAGAAAAAAATGAAAATTTTACATTTAAAAACTTTGATTTGCCATTTTCCTTACTGAAACATATACTGTATACTGCATATAAACATGTACATGGTTTTGTTTCCTACAATTCAGCTTTCTCCAAAACATTTTCTGATCCTTAATAGGTCTTTTGCAACAGCTATCATGGAAAACCTGAGCTAGTTATGTACTTTGCATTATAAAAAAAACATGAAGACCCAATAGTGCATGGGTTGGTTTTAACAAATAAATAAAACAAAGCCACAACATTGTAAGCAACAAAACCATAAAGGAATGAAAGGCATAAGATTTCTCTCAGAACTAAAGGACTAAAGGAAGTTCTAAGACCTAATTAGCATACATGTGTAACATAAACATCCATGAGAAAAAGATTGCCTTCTGATCAAGATCTATTATACAATTTGTAATATTAAAACAACAATCCACATTGTCAAACAATGTCTATAACTTTAAACTAGTTCAATATCTAGTGTGACAGATAGTGCTTTACAGTAGGAAAGTGAAGGAGTAGTGGTACAGTGGTTCTAGATGTGTTTCCTGCTGGCAGTGTTGTAAATTATACATATAGTAAATAGACTTTTAAGGTGCTCCTGTTGCTCTTAAATGTGCTGTGGGTTATATCTTTCAGCACCACTCTTTAGTGAGTGATGAGATACTAAGGCATAGGAATATCAGAATGCTGTAATGTAATACTTTACACATTAAATATTAAACAGGTTACTTTCTTAATATATTTCAGGATTGTTTTGGTGAAGCTGTAAAAAATAAACAGACAACACCACAATATTATTATTTTAATATTTACTGAAAGATAGTTGGATACATTTTTTAATGATATTTGTCTTTTTAACATTTTAAATGTTCATCATTAAGCAGAGCATAACGAATCACTAAATAAACAAAGCATTTTTACATTTTCAAATGGCTTTAAAAATGCAAAACCAACACAGTCACTTTCTGATTAATTTTCCCTGCTTAAAAGTAAATTTGGCAGAAAAGCAATCTATTGTCTTCCTGAGCTCAAACCTGGCCACACATTGTGTTACAAATTGCAACATAACTGACCTTTCAAGCTGAACTTTGTTTACCAATGACCCCTGAAAGTATGGAGTCAAAAGGCAAATCTTCCACATGTCACTCAACCTACAGTACGTTGCAAAGTACAAAAAACGTACCTCACACTTTGAAAGTGTCACAGATTCTTTCGTGAGCCAGGTCACATTCTAATCTATGGCTTTTTTATTTTTCAAATGTTATCCAATTTCTTGGTGTAGAAAGACACTGCAGTAGAAAAAAACCTCTGAGGTAACATATTTGAATTGTGATTTAAAGTAAAAAGGACATGAAAGGATTTTTAGTCGTTAGATACAGTATATCCACAACAAAGTTTTCTTTCTTTCTGCTAATAGCTTTAAATTTCAAAGTTTGGTGAGAGTTGTGCTTTTTTTAGGAAATAACACTACAGTAGATCCCTCCCTGGAAATACTTATCATTCTTGACACACAGACTGGTCTTTTGCTTATAAGACGCAAGTCAGCACTTTGTGTTAATTGTCCCTGTTAGTGTTTGTCTGCCTACAAAAATAAACACAAATCTTCTGTGGGTAAGCTTTGCTGTCTGACATTTACCACTCCCAGAGGGTGCAGCTGAGAAGGGGCATGCAGAGAAGTACAACATCTGGTTACTGTTAAAACTATTGTTAAAACATCTGAATGATTAAAACAAATTAGAATTCGAGTAGCTGTTGTAATCGGTTGTACAGCATCCAAATAAGTGAAACGTTTTTCCTTGTCAAGGTATATTAAAATATATGTGATGGTAAAGCTATTCTCCCGAAACAGTAGTTTTTTTTTAAATTAAATTCCATTTACCACTCAATCATTATCATTGATTGCCAAAAGTTACTAGTGAAAGGTCACATTTTCTTGTGTTGAGCTCGTGAAGATCATGCCATCAGGGCATGGTTTTTCATCTTATTCATGTCTTTGACAACTTGGTGATGACATCTGCTCACAGATACCTGAAGTAATCATCACCTCCCTTCAATTGCCTTTCAGCTCTACACAATGCAATGGATAACCTACTGTACTTTACCAGCTGTGCCGCATATACCTGTACTTACACCAAACCCTTATAGGAGAAAATCAGTCAGCTTGCACTGATGAGAACATTTTGCTACCAGAACAACATAATATAATATTTAAATACAGTAAACAAAGGTTGTGTGTTACATGATATGTATATCAATACATATTTTTTCATGTCAGTGAAAGTTCAGTTATTACAAATCTTTTACTATGAATATAAAACGTTTTATACTCCAGGCAAACCATTATTATGTTGGTATGTGCATATTAACTTTTATCACCAAAATATTTTTCAAACAGAGCAGAAGAATTAGAATTTAATTGATAATGTATCTTAATTTGAACAGTTTAATTGTAAAAGATGCTTTAGGTTTAGCTAGAGAGACTCATACAAGATATAGGTTTATTCATAATCCCCCATCAAGCAAACTAAGGTCATCCTCCTGCTTTAAACGTAAAGTATTCTGCATTGTACATATAGTATTACTCTACAAAATCACTACAGTCAAATAATGATTCTTTCTGGTATTTACTGCTAAGAATGTACAATTAATTTTAGTTGACTTGATTGACATTTATAACTATCAACATACTAGTTGTAAACTTAATACCATTTTAAGTGTGCTTTGTGTGACACTATTAGCAGATGAGTCACTGGCTGTCTGACCAAAAGCCTGATAAATCATATTTTATCCTGGACAAGCAGAGCATCAATTGCCAAAGATGTGGCAGCAAAACATTACATCTCCACTTCAATGCTTGTAACAGGCTTCAGATTTGACAGACATGTTAAAATAGATCTTTAAGAAGATAGGCTTAGGCATCTACATTCTGAGGTACAAGACACTTCCTAATCTTTCATAAAAAAAAGCCTCCATCCAATAATGTTCTATTTTGCTAAACTAAAAATACGAATGCTTAAAGTGAACACTTTTGTAGATAACAGGTCCTACTCTTAACCAGATTGATACCAAGGATCTGCACACATAAGACCTTACAATGGCCAAAAACAAAGCACTCAGAAATAAAATAACCATTACCATAGCATCATGCATATAATTTTAATACCAAACACAAACTTAATTACACCAATGTGAGAATGGGCGAGGACAGCTTACACCACTATTCAAATCAATTTGCTAATTAACACCACTGTATAGCTTTCAAAAAGATTAGAAGCCTCCAAAGAGGGGGAGTGTCAACCTTTTGCAGACAAGGAGCTGGGTACAATGAGTCTTTGCCTATATGAAAAGCTGGAGGATTCAAGTCTCTACTCTCCTCTAAAAAGGACCCAATATTTGTTCCCATTTGTCTTATGGAAGATGTGAACAGATCATGCTGGCCTTCAATGAAGACTGCAGGGAAAGTGGTGGTGTTTTCCATAGAATGTCCTCTCTCTTCTCTGGTTTGACGGGAGAGGTCATGGTACTCTGAAGTACCCCTCCTCCCCCAGATGTTTAAACCAAAATGGGAATTATGTCCCTTTTCTCCAGAAGGTTCAGGACATAGCTGCAATGCTACTGTTTTGTGTCCCTCCTCCCCAGAAGGCTCAGGCTGGAACAACAATATCAATGAGTCATGTTCCTCCTCTCCTGGAGACACAGGCCAAGATGCTTCATCATCTTCTTCAGGGCCTGGTGACAATAGGTTGTTGTGGTTCCCTCTCCTTCACCTCAGAAGACTCTTGGTTCATAGGACAAAGCACGTCCTTCAACTTAGGGAGCTTTTGGGTCACCACAAATCACAGCCCAGAACCACCCTCATTCCTGGAATCTCTTTTTATACAGTATGTCTCTAAAGAGTCTTTGTAATTTGTTAGTGTTTTATTAACCTTTGAAAGATTTAATTATTTTGTTGATTAATATTTTTTTAGCAACAAATTCTTCTCAATTCTGTGGAAAGAATATGCTCTTGTAACCCTTTCTTTTCAGAATGGGCTGGATGAACTGAGCTTGCAGGTTTTCCACCTTTGTCCCCCTTTTCCACTAATGTCTCAGCACTTCTCAGCCAGTGTTGGATCTTTCAAACTGTGGCCACCTCCTGCTGGGTCTTTTCTAGCTCAGCTTGGAGGCCATTGCTGCAACTCTGAGACTTTTAGCTCATTACTCACCTCTTTCAGTTTCTTCTGAAGTCTGCTTTCTTTTTTCACTCTGGCAGAACTTCAGCTAACTGATCTGTCACATGGGCAGGCATTTTAGGCATTAAGTTCTTTCTCCACTGTCCATTTCATGTCACAAGCAGTCATTTTGGACTCCATGTTCTTCCAAAGGTGTTCATATGCTTGCAGGGACTCACTCTTCTCCCTGTGTTCACAGGTTAATTTGGTGGAATTGTGAATCAGTTTTTCTCGCTGGCTCTGTCTAGTGTTCTGCTGGAGTTACCCCACAGTAGCATTATCCCATTGAAGAAAGTTCAAGAACCATGTCAAGCTTCCTGCCACTGCTGCTGGCTAAGAAGTTCTGTGATCAGCTGCTGGCACTCAGTTACTTGGTCCTGGCAGCTGGAGCACCTCTGGATCATCTTGGATGCTCAACAACTTCTTCAGCTCAGCTTCAGATATAGGCTTAGGCTCTGGAACTTTCCAATTCCTTGGGCTGAAAATTGTATTCTGATCCAATCCCCAGTGAGCAGGAAGTCATGGCAGGATTACTTTGATTGGGGAAGCAATGCTAGTCATAGCCAGATCCCCTATAACTGCCACACAAATCTACAGTAAGTCCCTTTCAGGGCCCTCTTATTAACTGGGTGGCAAAGATCACCACAACACTCATACCATCCCCAAGTTTCCACGACTACCAAATGGGTCAAAATTTCAGGGAGGTACTGGCAGTCCCTCTTGATGTATTGCCACACTTCCCGTGCCAGAGGGATACAGTAGGTCCCATTCTCATTATGACTTCCTTCTCTTCCCCAAAGCTTTACAGGTTTTTGATGAGGGCTCAGGTCTTCCCAAATCAGCTCCTTGCATTAGACCATTATTTAGTTTTCAAAAATAAAGAAAACAAAAACTAGGGTAGCAGCACGTCATTTGCAAATGTCAGAGTGCTCCTGGGTTTCAGGACCAATTTACAACAGACCCTACTTTTCATCTGTATGATCCCAAGGGTCTACAGACATTAAATTTCACAATGGCCAAGAGAGATAAAGTTCAGGTGGCTTTACAGGGGTCCTTTTCGGGATTTACAACAAAAAGGTAATTAATTACATTCATGTAAGGATGTACAAGAACAACATTCACCACTAATCTAATCAATTAGATAAGTAACACCGACTGTGTATTGTAGCTATTTACAAAGAATAGTCTGAGAGTCTGTGTAACAGCCTTTAGTGGCAGGATGGCTATAACTGCAAAAAAGTTCAAATATATTGATTGCACAAGCATTAATTTCTATGTATATCATCACTTTTGCAATCATTACAATTGCAAGAATTTATAGATAAATCTGCACACCGAAATGGTGCAGTTGTCACCAATATGCCTGTGAAAGCTCACTCAAGCTCTGTTAGTTTGGTTTAGGATCACTGATGGAAACCAATCTTAAAGTTTTACCACAGTTTTTCTATAGGATTCAATTTAAGACTTTTGACTGGGCTACTCAAGGATATTTGTTTTCCTCTTGTTAAGCCACTCTAGTGTAGCTTTGTCCTTGTGCTTTCTTTAGGTTACTGTCCTGCTGAAAGATTCATTTTTTTACCAGCATTTGTTTTTGTGCAAACAGAAGCATTTTTTCCTCTATGATTTGCCTGTACTTTGCTCAATTCATTTTCCCCCAATCTAGCCAAGTCTTCTAGTCCCTGCTGATGAGAATCAGCCCCATACGATAATGCTGTCACCAAAAGAGATGGTGTTGACTGAGAGTTATCTGTGCTAATTGTAACTATTGCAATTTAGACCAATATGTTATTTTGGCATCATCTGCCCATAACACATTTTGATATGTTTTTGTAGTGCTAAAACAGTTGATGGAATTTGAAACACAAGCCTTGGGTCTTTAGTATTAAAGGCCTATCTAAACTGTTTGTAGGAAACTTTATACTGTAGCTACTGAGATTTTCAATCTTTAATATTAGTCATGATATTTACATCAACAAGTATCTCTGAGCAGCACATTTAAAAAAAAACAATGTAATGGGCATTTTTAAAGTCTCTATGCACTTAATCAAACCACTCCATAATTTCTCCCTGCAACATGCTTATTTGCAGTTACTTACAATGATAATGGATCTTATCAGATTTTCATTTACATCCTAAAATAAAGGCATATACTGTACAGCACTGTCTAAAAGCTGACTCATAATTCCTGTGTTTTAATTGCCTTCTGTTGAGCAAAAAACTCATTAATTTTATTTTCACACTGAGAAAGTCTGCATCATGTTTGCACAGGCATCTCAATACTGCCGTAACCTAGAAAATGAAACATCACATACTTTTTATTATTATTTTTGATAACTTGGAAAAATAGAATTACAAAATGGCAAGTTTTAAGAATGACAAGTTGTGAAACTGTGGCCACTTTTACAATAACAGGAATATTGTATGATCACAGTTTATCCAACAACAAAATGATAAACCATTAGATAAAAAGAGACTCATTTACTGTATGTAACCAGATACCTCTGACACTATTATACCAAAACTTGCTTTCTTTTCACAGATATTATCAAATTATAAGAAAAGTAGTACATATAGGTTTTCTTTATTAACCTTCGTGGACAAAACAAAATAATTTACCCTACTACTATCTGATCAGTACCAAAACCAAATCTGAGAAATGCCTGCTTTTTTAAATCAATTGTCAACTGATTAAATAGAACTGCTAAGAAATACCTCAATAATAATTACACAGATGATCAAATATCTAATATTAGAAATTTAGAGGTGTTTTTTTTAGTTTAGTGTGTAATGAAGTCTGGGCACTTCCACAAACTGACTGTACTTATCACAGTGTCTTCTAACTACTGTACAACATCAAATGGAATAAGTGGGTTCACAAATGAAGTTTTAGTGACTGCTGAATTGGCTTTCTGTTTTAAGACTCATTAACATGAAAGCATGCATTATGCAATTAAAGCCACAATTGGCTCAGAAAGAAACTAAAACATATATGTTACAGTATATACAGAACTGTAAGAAAATTAATAATAAACAAACACATCTGCCGATTCCTATGTAAACTACAGTATCTTTAAACCGCATGCTGAGCATCTGTCTTACCTTCAGAAAAATTAATCAGTCCCAGCAAGTGTAGCAGTTTCAGAGAGGCACAAACAATCACAACAATGCCCACTGTTTGCAGTCCCTCCGACTCCCACTCAACACTCAGCATGCTTTCGGGAGCCACACCATCTAAACTCAGCTCTGGAGTTGCTGCTTTTCTCTACCTGACAACTTCAAGCTAGGATGACGAACCACCACCAAAAAATAACCCCAAAAAATCCTCTTCTTCTCAAATTATGTGTAAGTAAAAGGCTTCTGCGAGTGATCGGTTTCTTATCGCAGTGCTTCAACTGGTTAAAGAGATGGGAAACAGCACGGAGAAAAGGTGTCAGCCAAAGCCTTTGCATATCAAGCTCTCTCTCTGTTCTTCCCTGGAGCTGTGTGTTTATGAGTGCCGGCGTGCTCCTTTGGAATGCTCTGATGACCACTCAGCCACTCGTTGAGACATCCTAAGGAGTAGTTAATGTTACTTTTGTAAGAGAATACCTGTTCCTAAATGGCTCAGGGAGAAAGACTTGGCTGTGCCAGTTTGGAATTCGCTGCCTCAGACACAGAAAAAAAAAAAAGGAGGAGGAAGAACTTGCACTAGGGAGCACTGTTCATCAGGCAGCTCTGTGCATTCAAATGCACTCACTCTCAGTTCTGTTCCCTTACAGCATAGTCCCTCCCATGTAACCTCTAAAACAACTTTTCTTTCTATGTAGCTGGAATAGATGAGTCCCTTTAACGACCGCTCAACGTTCCTTGATTACAGCAGTTTCGAGTTAGTTTTATATTTGCTGCAGAATCACAAACACAAAATGCAGAAATGAATCAGAAAAAAAAAGACTGGAAAAAAATAAACGCTCAAAGCGTTACTGAAACATAAGGCAAACTGCCACCTAAAATAAATTAATCCTGTGCTAAGGGCATATTACGGCAAATGAAAGAATGTTTATCAGTGATTTGCAAGGTAATTAGACCTTTCACAGGCCAATAGAGGTGCTTAAATCAAATTCTCTTAGGCAGGTCTAAACATTCATTTACATAACCTACATCCCCAAAGGATGTTCCTGCATTGATCAGAAAGAAAAAGAAAAAGATCTATTATAATGAGCTCTCTGTAATATACTCTACAGTAGAAATATACACATTAAATGGAAGTGCAGACAGCTGTACATGTACATTTCATTTAATGGAGAGAAAATAAAAAGTGTCATACTGCTTCGATAGAACCGTCAGATGCTTCTAGATGACAACATTTTGCTGCGGTCAACATAATGAAAATCGTGACATAATCCCAGATACCAAGCTAATGGCTCCTCTTTAAGACAGCACTGTTATTAATTCAACTGTTTTCACAGAAGCGACTGCTACGGTATAATAAAAAGAAAATCTGTGTACTACAGTGAAGTAAGGCACATCATAATTGGTAGAAGAAAGAGAATACAAATATTTCTTTCTTCATGTAATTCAGAGTGACTGGACTTGTTGAAAAAGTGTGGGAATGATCAATCCATTAATATAACAACAAAATTGTAGTAGTCACTTTAAATACTCAAATAGAAAAAAATATGTTAATATTTTAAATATAAATATTTTAATTTAAAATATTTTAATTTTCTAGAATATTTGCTTCTTTAGTTTTAAACCATGTTTCAGAAAGGTAGCCAAATTCTTATTTTTTTTCATTAGAAGATTTAGTCACATTTAAAGTCCAACACATAAATATTTGTCTTTGAATATACTCTTTATTTTAACATACAGTTCCAGGTCAGTTAAAGTAATACACAATAGCTCATAATATCTTACTTTAAACCACTTATGAACAATTACTGTATATCTACTGAAGATGTAAATGTCATTTTTTCATCCTAAATGTGTGCAACCAGAGGCTAATGAAGTTCAAACATCTTGAATGCACAAGATTAAAAGATTTAAAATTTAAGTTAAGTTAAAGATTTAAACACTGATATATTTAAACATTGAAACATTAACAACACAACGTTGGTGGTGAATTACCAGCTTATTAATTTTGCAAAATGAAAACCTGAATTTCTCATTTGTAATTGGTAATTTAGAGTGAAGATTATCAAATAAGACTCATACTTCCTAATTTAATTACACTATGTAATTACACGCTGTAGATATAGTCAGGTAAATAAGAAACTTTACAATTGAAAGAAACTATCCAATTATGTATCCACTGAAGTGATGCATCTTGCATATTTATTCAATACATATTGGGAACTTAAATCACTGATAACCAGGTCAATAACAAAGATGTATGGAAAGCATGAATTCCAATCAAATAATGTGATGTGATGCAACGAAAGCATGTGACAATGTGCATAGTGCTTGGGCATCAATGTTAAAGCAATATCACAGTGGTTTGCAGGTCCTCCAAAACTGAGATGAAGAACGTAATAAAGTACACAAAGATATTGAATCTTAAACTAAATGTTATAATTGATAGCAAATTTCATTTGACTAGGAACTCTTTTAATAACATTATACTGTATAATATGTTTTGTGTTTATTGCATTGATGGATACAGGTGGATAGTGTCAGGATCGCTTCTCCTCCTCTTAAGGGCGCTCCAGCCCTTCCTTCTGCCCCATTACCTGCACCTGTTTCCTATTTCTGTTCCCCCTTAAAAGCCAGAAGCAGACGTCTTTCGAGGTTCCTCACTGAATTCCGCTTCGTGAGAGCCCGGGGTCCTGCTGCGTCTGGCTCCGTTATGGTTTTAACCTTCTGTTACTGATTCCCCGCCCCGCAAGTCCCGACCTGGTTCATGGTTTTATTCCCTGGATGGATCCCCTGGCCTTGGACTCTACCTTCTGTCTTGGATTACCCGTTTGGATTTTCTCATGGATCGTTCGCCCCGGACTCACTCCCCCTGGACACCTGCACCCCTTGGACACGCCCCCTGTCTCCATACCCTCTCCTGCATGACTTTTTCCTAACGTTTCCTCACTCCCTTCCGGATCATGTCGTCTGCATAGGGCCCGGAAAGAACTGTTTGTGACAGATAGTTCATGTTTATGAAAATCAGGACAGGAGGAAAAGAGTTAATAGACAAGTCAAGGGTAATTCCACACTGAAAAACGGAAGGAAGAAACAATGTTCTTCTGTCGCCTTCTTCGGGTGACACACCTGAAAGTTTTGCTTGATCCTTTTTAGCCAATGCACACTGACACAACTCCTCACCTGACTTTTTAAGAAAGCATGGACAAATTAAAGCACCTGCTTCATAGACTAAAAAAAATAACTGCTGAACAAAAATAAGTAACTAGTTTTTTAAAGTGGAGCTTTTAAAAAGTGACACATATTCTATTATTCTGCCTTTACCTTAACACACTGGAATAAAGACCCTTGAGAAAAAGGCCTTCTACAGAGTAACTGCTGAGGTGAAAAAAATAAAGCAAGTTTGAAACTTGTTGATTCTTTCCAAGCAAATAGCTATTACTATGAAAATTATTATATTGCTCAGTTTTGCAAATAAAAAATATATGAATTATTTTGTGTTAACTATGAGTATGCAATATTAATAGTGCTTATTCAATACATTTGGTAAAGATCCCAAATAAAAATCTAAATGAAGAATCACAAGTCATGAATAAAAGAATATAACAAAATGTTCTTGGACTGTGTTGTATGCTAAATATATAAAAATTGTATTTCTCTGTATTGCTAGACAAGAGAAACCAAGAGAACCTCCATTTTTTCAAACAAACAAACCAACAAAGAAAGAATGCTGTTTTCGGAATTATTTTCAACAACTGAATGGTCGATAAATAACAAAAACTCTCAAACCAGGAATTACAGAAGTTTAAGAAATAGAACAGTTGTTTTAATAATGTTACTGCAATTAAAAACAAATGGAAGTTATTGTAATATTACTTTATATATTTTAAATTGTAAATATGTATATATTGGCACACAGGAAGGGAAATAATTTAAAGAATATACTTAAAATTTGGGCGTCACAGTGGCGCAGTGGTTAGCAATGATGTCCTGCAGTGCTGGGGCCCTGGGTTCAAATCCAGAACTGGAACTCTATATGTGTGGAGTTTGTGTTTTCCCTGTGTTCACATAGATTTCCTACAGATGCACCGGTTTCCTACCATAGTCCAAAGACTCAGTCTACAGCCGTATCACCCTGCAGCTCACAACTGGCAAACCATTGAAACTACGCAGATGTGAGCCTGGTAAGTAACTGGATGGGAGCCCTACTAAGCTCTACTAAAAACTAAGGTTGCTGCTGGAAGAGGTGTTAGTGGGACCAGTAGGGGGAGCTCACCCTACAGTCTCTGTGGGTTCTAATGCCCCAGTATTGTGACGGGGACACTATATGCTAAAAAGGTACTGTCCTTCGGATGAGACGTACACACTGAGGTCCTGACTCTCTGTGGTCATTAAAAATCCCAGGGCATTTCTAAAAAAATTCCCATTGTTTTTTTTTACCAATCATGGCCTACTAATAATCTATTGTATGAATTGGCTTAATCACTCTGTTCTCCTCCCCACTGATAACTGATTTGCGGTGAGCGTACTGGTGCACTATGGCTGCTGTTGCATCATCTAGGTGGATGGTGGCGGATGGGAGTCCCCATTACCTGTAAAGCACTTTTTAGTGGAGCGTCCAGAAAAGCGCCATAGAAGTGTAAGAAATTATTACTATAATTACTGGTAGGTTAACTGGCTTCTTGGAAAACTGGCCCTTGTGTGAATATGTGCATGTTTGTGTTGTGTGTGCCATGCAATGGACTGGCATCCACTCAGAGTGTATTTTGCCTTGTGCCCATTGCTTGCCGGGATGGGCTCCAGCTCTCCAGCAACCATGAATTGGATAAAGCAGAAAATGGATGGATGGATGGCTCATAATTTTTGATGGTGGTTAACTGCAAGGGACTGCTCATTTAAATACAAGAGCTATAATGACAACCTCAAATCCACAAACATGCTCCATAATTACGGAAAACAAATCCAAGCTGGTATATACAAAGATTCTTCTGCATCACCTTGCAAATATGCAGATTAGTGATTTCTTCTCTATATCAATTTTTCGTTCAGACATAGATTTTACATTTAGAGATCATTGCCTTCATTTTCTATTTTATTGGACTGTACAATTAGATGACTGACAATAAAATTGAGCTGCAATTCAGAATAGTTTTTAGGACTCTAGACAATGGAATGGTGCTCTGTGGTCAAATCCCACATGAGAAATCTCCTGCTGATGTGCCCTCAAACAAGCAAAACATTAGTATAAACTGGAACCAACATTTTTTAACAAAATGTGTTTCCAGTCTCTGTATGCCTCTGTGGATAAAAGCACGAGCCACATTAATAATATAAGCAGATTGCTGATAGGAAAACAATGTGTTTCACAATCTTTTCTGAATATTTGAAAGAAAAAGGTTAATTCTCTCATGTATTCCCACTGAACATGCTTTTGCAATGCATGGGAAAGCGGTATGAAATCCTGTCACAGCCATTAACTACATTAACCAACCAAAACTAGAAAAAAATAAAATGAAAAAAAGAAAATTCACAAATGGTTGTGAGAGAATCCTAAACCAAAGGGGAAAAGAACTCCATTGGGAATGTTTCTTCATTGCTTTTTTCTATGATGCGAGCAAAGCTCATATTTCTCTTCTGTCGGTTTCATCAACACTTAGAAAGCATCAGACAGGCACAGAGAAGTGAATATTCAATTGCTCTACTCACCAAGATTTTCTCCCCATTCTAGATATTGATTTTCAAAAGAGTTGCAGAAAATTGAAATTATTTTATGCTATTATTTTCTGTCAGACAGAAGCTACACTTTGAAAGCCATAGCATGTACTGTATATACGATACTGGAGTTTTTATAAAATCACATTATTATATTAATATTAAAATATAATTATGTATTATATTAGAAGGCTTGACCCATTCCTGGATTTGATTAAATACGATTTTAGTGACTGATGAAACTGTTTAACTGAATGTTTATCCTGTACTATTCCTGTACTGCTACAGTAGCTTGTTGTGATTTATTCTCCCAAAGATACTGTCATACTAAGTCATACTTAACACGTTACTTACTTATTGCAGTGATTCGTATTGATGCAACTTTCTTACTGAAGTTAACCTGCAAGCCCACCCCTGTTTGGCCATATTGCAAATAATAATTGTCCATATTGCAAATATGATTAGATTTATTATTCTGCTCTCTGTGCCACTGAGCAGGTAAAACAGGTTAATATCTTAATTATTTTTGCCATTTATGATGTCCTGTATCTAACTTTGAAGGTAGGAGCAACATCTAAGTACATGAGTCTGTATGGCCTTCTCCTTGAAAGATATAAATTTACAATATAACCTTCATTTTACATTTAAATAGCTTTATTCTTATTTGTGGAAATAACTATTTCCTTTTTGTGCTACATACAGTAGTCAAGTAAGAGAAACTTCTCACTGTATTTTGATGCATTAATTTTGTAGAGGGAGAAAGGTTCTCTCTAATCTAGCATCACTTTAGAAACCAATTTTCTTCTGAGTGGAGTATTTTAATTAATAAAAAACAAATTTACCTGTCAGTTACTAAATTTGTCTTTCAAATGTTGCTGTGTTTGAGAGACTCAGTTGGCCAGGATATGGTCCTGCAAAAGGCTAAGCCTAACTCAAACTCACTGAAAGTTTGTAGATATTTCCAAAATACTAATTTGATGTATCATGTCTAGGATATTAGTTGCACAAATAAAATAATTATGTCACCAAAATTGTTGCCTGTTTATCTGCCTTAAGCCAAACCTTGTTAGAAACAAAGAAGCTTGAACTGTTCTTAATTTGCACTGGTGTTCAGCATCACTCACTGTACTCTCGGACCTCTAAGCATACGGTACCACTCACACCTTCTTGTGCCATGAAATATTTAACATGAGTCTTTACAATTTAAAAACAACAAGGCTGGGTGATTGATCGAATGATTTAGCATTAACTAAAATGGGCACATTAGAGGAGCGAAAGATGGCTGTCAGATGACCGTAAAAAAAAAAAACACACTTTAAAAGAAGGTTTTTCTAACTTTTTGCAAAAGCTTGAAAACACCGCCCTATTTTAAATCATGAATTAGCAACCTTGTTTGTGTAAAAATAGAGTAAGGGCAGTCACATACTGTACAATTTGAATTTCCAAATGCCTATCGCTTAATATGGAGAGAAGAAATCTCACCTGCTGTTAACTACATGGGTCCAGAGAAAATGCAGGCATGACACTGAATAAAGAGTGAATAGCATGCACTGTAACTTCCTTTGCTCCAAACATAAAAAAACAGTAAAGGGTGCTCAAGAAAAAAGGTTTTGGAACATACTAAAACTAAAACACATTTATCCATATCCAGTATTTTGGAGAAAACTGAAAGGAAGGCTATAGTGCAAACCATTATCAATAATTAAATCAAACAAATATACACCTGAGTTTTTCATACAGTTTACAAAGAGGTTAAATGTAAAAAACCCACTTATGGTTTTGAACAAAATAGTAACTGTTAGGAAATAAATGGGATTCATTTGGGCCAAATTTTGCATTCCAAAGCAGCATGCTCAAACATGCTTTTCAACAACACATTTCCTTGGAAATAGGAAGAACACTGCTCAGAAAGATGCGTTTATATCATGCATTTATGCAAATTACAAAAGTATGAAGAGAATTTTATCCTTAAAACAAAAAAAATATTTCAAAACAATTTCTACACATAGCCCTTAATAATAAAGTAAACGTAATCATACTTGCTGAATTCTCAGTCCTGTATCTAGGAAACTTTTTGGTTGATTGTAATGAACCAAAAGACAGATATACAGTATAACTGCAGTTTTTCTAGCTGCTAGTAATAAAACAATTACAAGAAAATGGTGTGTTAAAGAACCAGCAACACCAGAATTTTCTCTCAATATACAGTCTGAAAGGTTTAATATTTAAAACTAATTTTTAATACTGGTTTACCTAGAAAAAAGTTATGTCCCCATTAAGACCAGATTTTACTTTGTGAAGTAAAATAATTTAATAATTTTCATTAGACCTTTATTTCTTTTAAAATCATTTTTCATAATTTACTGTAGATAAATTAGTAATAATCACCTCTATATTTTACCCCCCCCCATCTCTGCTGGCATGATGTAAAAAATGTAACTGTAAACTAAAAAAGATGGAAGAAAAAAGTTAAAACATTCAATGTACTGTATAATTCACATGAAAACTTAGTTCAATACATGAAAGTTTAAAAAAATATGTATTGTATTTCAGTCAATATGGTTAACAGGTGGTTATATACAGTATGTAACATGTATACTGTACTGTATGTAGCTCTGTTCTGTCCCTGCTAAGATTTTGTCGTTCATGGGGTGGGGGCAGGCACAGTGCCACTTCCTTGATAGTTGTGTACTCCCCAAGACTGGGCCTCCTACACTCAAACCTATACTGCATATACAGTAATGTACAGTATTGTCTAGTGAAAGATCTCACTGATTCGCATTTTGAAATCCTACAGATCCGACAACAGGTTATCATAGTAAAAATGTTTCAGACTACAAAAGTAGGCCTTTATTATGGCATTTGAAATTAAAAATGAATTTTTAAGTTACCTTCTTAGCATGTTATCAATAGTGTTGGATTCAAAATTTTGAAAGTTAGTTATATTGATGTTCAGCATTATGCACAGTTAAATGCTCCTGTACCTCTGCTGCCACTTGAATATCCACTCTCTCGCATCTCTTGAATTACCCACATGAATGCAGGCTCACACTCCCAGGCTGCTATGGCAACCAGACGCTTTTCTGTAACATCTACCTTTGTCGTAAAGACACGATAAGGACATTCATCCATACCACCTGCTCCGAATTAATGGGTTAATAACTTACATTGTTAAATATCAGGTATTTTAGTGCTGCCTCAGCCCATATCCTAAAGATGTTGTTTAACTGTTTTACTTATTATAATAATAATAATAATAATAATAATAATAATTGCTTACACTTATATAGCGCTTTTCTGGACACTCCACTCAAAGCGCTTTACAGGTAATGGGGACTCCCCTCCACCACCACCAATGTGCAGCATCCACCTGGATGATGCGACGGCAGCCATAGTGCGCCAGAACGCTCACCACACATCAGCTATCAGTGGGGAGGAGAGCAGAGTAAAGTAGCCAATTCATAGAGGGGGATTATTAGGAGGCCGTGATTGATAAGGGCCAATGGGAAATTTGGCCAGGACGCCGGGGTTACACCCCTACTCTTTTTGAGAAACGCCCTGGGATTTTTAAAGACCACAGAGAGTCAGGACCTCGGTTTTACGTCTCATCTGAAGGACGGCGCCTCTTTACAGTATAGTGTCCCTGTCACTATACTGGGGCGTTAGGACCCACATGGACCACAGGGTGAGCGCCCCCTGCTGGCCCTACTAACACCTCTTCCAGCAGAAACCTTAGTTTTTCCCAGGAGGTCTCCCATCCAGGTACTGACCAGGCTCACACCTGCTTAGCTTCAGTGGGTTGCCAGTTGTGAGTTGCAGGGTTGTGAGTTGAGTTATCACATTATTTATGATTTGTATTGATGCAACTTCCTCACTGAAGAAGACTTGCAAGCCCATCACAGTTTGGTTTAGTGGGGTGTTATTAAAATAAATCTTCTAAGTAGATATCATCTAGCATACTGATTTTGCTTTAAAATCAGCTTGTTATTTTGACTACATCTCCTTGATTTGCCCTTTGTCACAGACCGAGTTCAGACAGTGCAGTACATTCAAGTTCTCTTTTATCAGTCTGTTCGCTGTGCTTAGCAAGTGGATTCACTCTCCTGATCTGCGACTGCTGCATTCTTCTCCACTTTCCACAATCAACTTTCCTGACTATAGGTTCTACTATATATTTTTTAATTTGTTTGGTAGGCAAGCTGGTGTCAGAACCTGATTTCTAACTTTAATTGTAAGGCCTTTTTTCAATGTACCATACCATCTACTTATTATAACTGGTGCAAGCATACCCACTACACAGTAGATCAGATGAAAAACTGAGAAAATTCTTCACCAGCGAAAATAAAGGGGGAACTCCAAGTAGGACAAAAGGCCAAATCGACAAACCCCCAAATGGAGTACCTTTACTCTTTCAACGGACATAAGTATTGTGTACGCCTGGTATGCAAAATGAACCTAAAATATGCAAAAACCTATGGAATATGTCTATTTTTATGTACAGTATGTGCTCAATACATTTGAATACTTCTTTTACGTTTATTTCAATAGCATGAAACTATTAAACAGCTGAAGCCTGTTTATGACCAAAGCAAAAGTAGACAGCAATATTCTAAATATAAAGAGGGAGAGACTAACTTGCAACTAAAACTGAATTACCAGCTGTAAGTACGTCAAGTGAAATGAAATTTCATATCCAAAGTGGTAAAAAGATGGAGGAGAACATTTTCAGAGCAAAAAAAATCTGGACTGTAAGCAGCCTTTCATAAAGATATATAAATATATATTAAATATGCAGATAATTGTGTAAACATAAATCAGTTAATGCTAGAGTGTCAGTAAAGAGGCCCATCTTAATTATTTAATCTTTTATGAATATCACAAGATTAGGCATTCAATAAAGTGCTACATAAAATTTCCTTAATATGATCTTGATAAATCACAGAAAGCAAGGAAGTTACTGTCACCTACATTGAACATTTCCCCTTGTGTCACCATTATGTGCTATCTGAATTTTGGACAGATTTCATTCACTGGAAAAAGTTGCTTTAAATTGTCATGTGTGACTAAATTCTAGAAAATGTTAATTCCAAATAACACTGTAAAATGGGGAAATATAGATAAATACAGTCTAAACCAGATAATGCAAATGACAGAACTATTCAATGTGCAATCTGGAGGAGAAAAATCTTTGGTTCTATTTGATGTTTTTATCCAGTCCTATTCTGGACACAAACACAAGTACTCTGTGATCTGTGGTGCTGAGCAGAGCTGCATCTTTTCACACTGAAAATCAAGACAGGGAAATTCATAGATTGCAGTATGAAAAAAACTTTATGTTGCCTGGGAACTATGCCGTTCTCTACACAGTAGTGGGTGTGTATGGACATTTGTTTTTCCATCAGGGATATGTTGTCAGTGTGTCTGAATAGGAACATGCCTTAATCCTGTCTGTTTGCAACTCTTACAGTGCCTCTGTGAGACAAACTAATCAGAGCCCTATAGAAAGGTCTCTATACACATATGTCAGAGAATTGTAGCTACAGTACCACAATATAACCACTTTCATACTAGACAAGGAATAAATAAGAAAAACGTTAGTATCCTAGAACTGTTCAGTAAGGTGGGGCATACTGAAATGCAATGCAAAATAAAAACATGCTGATGTTGATAAAGGTGAGCTAATTAAAAAAAACTATCAGTATTGCCTACTGTGCTAAATCAAAGCTGTTAAAATAAATCTGCTGACTGAGCAGGCTCTATTGTCTTACCATTTTACATTTAAAAAATCCAATGTTACAATGTTAAAACATACATTTGTATGTCAATAGGCAAATATTGCATCTGCTGAACCCTATCTTTCTTACATTTGGCAAACTGCAACAGCAATTTTACTTTAACTAAGCAATGTCTCCTGCCACAGCTTTTGTCTCCTTGCAGACTGAATAATGTCTCCCTTCACTGCGCATTTGCAAATTGAGGTTAAGGACATGCAGTCTGAAATGCAAATTTACAACTGAGGCTAGACTCAGAGAATGTGACCATACAGTGATTAAGAATGTCATAAACGAGAAATATGCTCAGTTTGAGACCATAGACCCCTTGAAACGGTTTTACATGTTTACATGCACCAGTAAATGAGATGTATTGTAAATTGCATTTTTTTATTGTGAATATCACCCCCGGAAAAGAAAAGATTATATCATTAAAATGGAGTGAAAAAGAACGAAATTTAACCCACACGTCACCTTTATGGAAGACTTAAAATCGGTCAAGAGTGTCGGAAGTTATTTTTATGCATGTACACATAAAAATGTCCTGCAGCATAATATTTTAGCAATGAGTAGACTAAAATTAGTGAATCACCATGATGTTGTGTCTTCATTCCTGACCTTTTGACAGAAAGAACCATCTTTCATCCATGTTCTTTGTAAAACGATGTTTTCCAGAAATGTTCAAAATGTCAAATGGTTTGGGTAAAAAGTGGTCCATTAAAGAAGCCTGATTTCTTATCACCATTGTGCACAGGATGGCAGTGACACACTGGCCCTTAATTTATTCCATTCTTTTGACAGTAAAACTGATCTCAGGTCTAGATTAAATTTTCTGTCTCATCCCTGCCACTAGCTCCAGCACATGTTTTACAAGGGGGGATGTTATCACAGAACTCAGCTAAAATATGCTACATCTCAACATTTCAAAAAGACTGTGTAAAGTGTTGCTTTAAAGCAGGTAAATAATCAGTAGCCACAAGAACCAAATGCCATTTTGAGATTTGAGGAGTTCCCAGTGGTTCCTTAGTGCAAGAGTTGCTCCAAGAAATACTGTAGACTGTCATATCTGCCTTTATCTAAGAATTAGGGTTACTTCACTTCCCTGTGTATCTTTGACAAAGTAACAGTGCACAACCAACTAAAACTACTTTTTCCACGTGTTATGAAAGACAAGCTGCTGCATAAGGAAAGATAAATTAGAAAGAAAAAACAATGTTTTCAATTTTGGGCAATTTAAGCAAAGGTTAAAAGTAAAAAGAGGTAATTCAGCATACAGTACAATGCTCATTTGATTGCTTATATTTTATCTGAGGATCTCATACAGCTGTTTCTTGAAGGATCTGAAACATTATGGCTTGTTCCTTGTTTTCAGACCATTTTTGCCAAAAAGGCCCACCAGTTCTCTTTCCTAAATCCTTATATCTGAGGATCTCATACAGCTGTTTCTTGAAGGATCTGAAATGTTATGGCTCATTCCTTGTTTTCAGACCCTTTGCGTAAAAAAGGCCCACCAGTTCTCTTTCCTCAATCCTTACCTTCTTATTTTTCACTTTTGCCCTCTAGGTTGACTTGGGTCGAATGCCTCTTCTCATCTCTAACCTTATTTATTACCTTGTCAGTATCTTTAAGGTGCCTTAATACTTCACTTATCTCATAACCTTCACCGCTTAAGACTAAAGAGATTCAATTACAGTCCTCTTCACAGAATATGTGAAAGTTCACGAGGGCAGTCATTAACCTTGGCACTCTTTTTCTGAAAATTGTTTTAAAACAACAGTCCTGTACTGATCATAATGGGAAATGCTTCTTTACAGTTACCTCAGCCTATAGTCATGCAATAACTGTGTTTTTGGGTGTCTCATTTCAAACATAAAATATGAGTGATATGTTAATCCTGAGCCCTTCCACATTTCAATATTGAAGACCGTGGAAAGCCCTGAAATAAACTTTAAAGGCTTAAGTGAGTGGTATTTACTTTAGCTGAAAATATGCTTCGAATAATTTATATGCTAAATAAAAAGAACAGGTATGACTGCAGCTCACTTAGTCACTTGGCTTTGAATGGTACAGTAGTTGAATCAGATGCTGTTTTCAATGCTATTCCAGAAACTGTAAAACAAAATAATGCTGATTCAATTAGACTTACCGCACAATAATTTGACCAGTTCTATTCACATAATAAATTGAAGAATTATTATGTGTCTTTTTTATTATGCTACTTAATTATTTTAATTTTGAGGATAAGACTTATAATGAAGACAGTATGATTTCGACTCCATATACTGTATTAGATAGCATGTCATATAGTGTACTTATGTGATTTATATATTGAGAGACATTAAAAATGCAATAGATGAATATTGGAACCGACAGCATTTATTGCATTTTTAATGCCCCTTAGTACATCTTGCTACAATGTATTGATAAGATTTCCACCATTAGATATAACAACTGCAGAAGAGTAAAAATGTTAAGACCATAAATCAAATCAACTTTTCATTTACCTGTCCCTTTATTTAAAAATCATCTCTGAAAAAAACAGCTGCATTTAGAATCTGTGACTTCAGCTACAGAACAGCTTTGAAATACAAAAATGGTTTAAGTTTAAATTTAGGAGGAGGAGAATGACATCTGATCCTATTTGGATTTGTTGAAAAGTGCTTCTAAAAAAATTCTATTACTATTTTATTGTGTTCGGTTTTTGATTAATTAAACAATATAAATCAAAGGTAAAATATAAATGTTTCTTACATTTTTGTCTTTCTTGTCATAAATGAAATACATTTACAGTAACTATTGAAAAAAACTTTGATAATCAACCTGAGCACCCACTAATTTAGTGTCTCTGGACAGAGTTAACAAACCTGGAAAAAAATTAAGAGAATAATTCACAACAGGAGTCTGAACAGAAATGAACAGTAGTTACAGTATATAGACACAGTACATACATTACATAGACAGTGTAATAAATACATGTTGTGAAACAGTAAATGCATTAAACAATGTGGAAACATGATTGAGAACTAGACAAATTACGTTTGCTGGGGGGAAACAAAGTATTCTGTCCATGTACAGTAGGAAGAATATACATCAGTATTACAAGATGTGTGGCCCTGAGGTTGAGGGAACAACTTATGAACTGCATTTAGTTGTTCATGTGGGCTTTTCAAATACAATTTGTTTTCTTCCAGACAATACAGAGGCGCAAAAAAGGCCCATTAAGTGTCAATTGTGAGAAACAGAATTCAAAATCCAGGAAAATTATGTTAAATTTCCACAGCTTTTACTTATAAATTGCTATGTTACAAAAAGGATATTGCTGCACTGCAATCAAAATACAGCATTTTGATCCACTGAGTGGATTATTTGAAAAGTTAGTTTAAAAAAAAACCTTTATGTTCAAACACTTTTTATGGTCTACTGATTTCCATGAAGTAACTTTCATCTCTGAAATAGATGGATTTTATTCACCTTACCAAACAAAATTGCCCTTGGAACTGTGCTAAAACTGAAATGAGCTTCGAGCTCTCAATTATGGTGAATTACTCTTTCAACCTCTGGAGGTAGTAATATGGGATCATAAATACTTAAGAGTCATTCTGAAATAAATTAAAAATATATATATATATGTACAGAAAATAGCTGACGTATACATTTAATAAAACATCTAGACTATACACTGTACATGTCCTGTCGGCATTGTTTTCCTTGTAGAAAAATTAACATTGCCCAAGTTGATGCTTTCTGCTGTTTTTCTTCACCTGATGATATCCAGTACTGACACTACTGTATGTGCAATACTTCATGTTGTGAAATTATACAAAACAAACAAAAAAACCTACAACAGACTACACAGTACTTTTACAAAGTTGACAATTTTGTGCTCAATTCAGAACTTGTATCGTAATTTTGCGATACTGTCAATTAATTGTTTTTACCAAGATTGAATTACTTGAGAAATTGGTACTGCAGGTTCCCTTTAAACCCAAATGAATGTGACACAACAATAAAGTTTATTAGGATAATGTGTTGAAAGTTTATTTTGTGTAAATTGTCTGGCTGAGGAAATGGCAGCCTGGTTATAAGGAAGTGGCTGACATTTTTTATAATAACCTGGTTCCTTGAAGTAAGTATGAGCCAAATATTACAACTGATTTTTATTTTCTTAAAGTTGTCACTAATGTTAACCCTGACCCTGCAACATACTAAATCATATATTAGATACATTTTATGAACTTTTCATAAACCTTTTCATGCTCACAGTACTTTGCAACAGAATTGAGCCTCTTTCTTGTCTGATTGAAATGCATTACAAATATATACACATTTTTATAAAATTAAAATTATTTTCTCACTGAATGCTCAGATTGAACATGTTTATTGGTGAAAGAAGTTCAATCTCAGCAAAAAATGCTAAATGCTGCTTATAAACCAATATCTAAACCGTTTTTAAAGTATTCAACCCTCTAAGTACCGACTACAAATTCACTGTGTATGCATTAATACACTGTGTATGTATATAAATCAACACCTTTGACAGCAGTTATAAGTCTACCTAGCACCAGGATGCTGCAATTTTTAACCATTCTTCTTTGCATATTTTGCCTAGACTGGGTCACTCAAGGACATTCACTTTCTTTTTGTTTAACCTCTCCAGGTTTGGATTACTGTCTGGCTAAAATGTGAGATTTTAGGTTTTTAACAGGTTTTAATTTATTATTTGCCTGTACAGTACATTGCTCTATTTTTAGCTTTGAAAAGCTTCCCAGTCCCTGCTGGCACACTGCACATTTAATCCAATTAAGAACACTAATTATTAAATATGTTTTTAACATCAGTGAACAATTTTATTTCCCACTGATATGGACCATGTTTTAGGGAAGATAATGAGTATGTACAGCAGTAATTTCAAAGAAGTGTAGCATTCCTATAGCATATGATTGGTTATTTGAAGTGGACACCTTCAAATACACACAAATTAGAAGACTCATATCTACCCATTTCTGACAGAACAACACATTATGTATACAGTAGGTGTATTTAAATAATTTATGTACAATGAAACAAATATATGGCATTTTTTTCAGATGAAGTCAACAGGAATCTCTACCCATTATGCAATAACCTGCAATTAAGTGAGGTCATATTTTAAATTATGTATGCTGAATATATTGCAGTTGCTCTAATACAATTGTTGAATACAAAGAATAATGTTTTGTTTTCCTCCCTAATTATTTAACTATGGAGTATGTGTCCTAGTTACATTTTTCTTCTTGGTGGGAAAGTGACTAACATCCTTGAAGGCCACATTTTTCTTTTCTTCATGTGAAATATTCCTTTCTGCTAAAGTGGCACCCTGAATACATAATAGCTTTGCCACTACTATTTATTAATCTTCCCTCTGTAAGACTTTCCCACATTGTGGAAGTGTCATATTTAGAGAAAAACAGGCCATTATCCATGGGTTCGAAAACAAATTAAAAAATCCCCATTTCCCTCAAAATGTATAAAAGGAAAACAAGGGAAATATTAAGTATATCAAATTTTTATTTTCTGTTTTTCTTCTTTAAGGCGGATAATTTATTTCATAGTAGAATCAAATTTCTAATATGTTCATATTCATACCTAATATGTTGGCTTTTATGACACTTTTCTCTGAGAATAAATTATGTAGCCACAGCAACACAAATAAAATAAACAATACTATGTTACAATCCACACAAGAAAACACTAAGATGTCTACATCATTTCTATAAACCAAAAAAGAGCTTACTAGGCATAATGGATATCTTGCTCACAATCCTGCTTTGTGACATATTGTTATATTACTCAAGGGTTTAAGACTTGAAATTTAAGAAAATGTCTTGGATCCTGCATGAAATATTAATCACATACAGCAGATACACCTGTTTTTAATGACTTGTACAGTGTGCCATAATTCATGTTTTGCTTTAAAAATGTATTTTTTTCTAAAACACTTCATAAAAAAATTAAGTAACTTCATTAGGCAACCTTCAGAATGCCACCCGTCAAACAAAGGTTCACACCTGTGATGAAAATGTCAAAGATAATAGGATGAGTGAGGGATTTTTAGATCTATCTGGATCTGAAACTTAATTGGGTGACATATGAAGGGAGGTTTGTTGTGTGATACAAAAAAAAAATCATATAAAAATAACCTCATCATATTTAGAATTGCACAGTCTGTGACAGACTAATAATTAAAATCTGTGAACACTTTTGAGCCTTCATTCTAAATGGAATATGCCTAATAAGAAGGATTTATAATACTTACAATACCTTACAACATTTCTGTATACTTTCTCTGCTACAGTAACTTGTCATACCTCTAGAACTTCAGTTATGAACTCCATTTGGCAAAAATGTTTACATCTAGTAGTGAGAAATAACTTTGTAGCTCTTAATTCATAGCCAAAGTCACTGTGCATAGATGATTACTGTTTTCTGTCATTTACTTAGTTTCAGAATCATGATCTATTAGTTTCATTTTACTTAAAAACTGATTGAAACCTTCTTTCATGTTAACAAGTACTGTATATTCATCAATGCAGTAACCACCATTCTACAGAAAGCAACTTTTGTTTTCCAGATACTAAATCATGGATGCCACACAGCAGATGCTATTACAAGGTAAAGAAGAAATCATTTGGCTTTTTGTGGATTCATGGGCAAAATCTGTTCATGTCAACATATGAAAACAAAATAAAAAGAAAAAAACTAAACAATTCTACAGAGTCTATACATGACACAAGACGAGTTCCTGTTACTGACCTCCCTTTTTCTTCTCAGCATGAGAGGTGGCGGCCCTGAAAATGAAATCCCTGAAATCTTCAACAAAAAAAATCTGATCTGGGCAAGATGGCCGTTTTACTCTAAGCACAGCTAGTGATGGTGGCATCAAGACGGCTGCAATGACTGTGAACTTAAAGGCTCTAATGTTAACTATTTAGGATTTGGTTCTTCAACTGGACTTTGTTTCTGGACGCACACAAAAGATACTGAATGTCCACGCAAAAAGCTGGAAATTCTGGAGCACAAGGCAATCGAGCTTGAAGATCACTCAAAACTAAACAATGTTACAATCATGGGGTAACCAGAGGGTCCTGAATGTATTAATCAGGTTGGTTTATATCTGAAGTTCAACAGCTTGTTTGCTAAGGGAGCACCAGTGTTTTGGCATCTAGTCAGGACAGGATCAATTAAACAGTTTCAAATGGGAGGATATTGGAAGTAGAGGGGCTACAAAATAACGTCTCCTTTCTGCTCACGTGGTGTTCCTTTTGTTTTGGGGGGGAAGGTTCTTGTTCTCGATCCTGTTGATGCATGAGATGAATGAGGGGGGCAGTAATACTGTAAAAAAGAATGATTGAGTACATGCTTGTCCTTTTTCTTTATGGTTTCACTTATCGGCTGCTACAGTATGTCCTCTTCATTTACTTAAGGAATTAATTTCTTCAGTGAATTTGGTTTCTGATACACATGAATAAACATACACAGGGTAAATTGTCCAACCAAATATACAGTAGTAGTTTAGATTATCTGCAACAGAGAAATATACAGCAAATATTACCATGATACAGAAGGTCTCATTTGAGGTAACTACTGTAGTTACTGTTAATTTGTTGATAAGTTAATTTGTTGATTAGTATGAGCCAGCCTCAACGTCTGCAGAAAACAAAACAAATAGGGGCTTTGATTGTTGGACGTTTCTGTTAGAATGTGTTAACTTTCAATATCATTTTGGGCATAGACTTTAATACAGTCATTAGACATAGACTGTAATCAAAAGATCAGAATCACCGGAGGCAAATACCTAGTTGAAATTGTAGGTCTGATCTTGGTATGGCAGATACAGTATAAATTTGTATTTTAACCCTCAGCCAAACAACTAGCTTTTTTCTGCTTTCTTCCTACTCAATATAGTTATCACCTTGTTATTTCTCATTGTAGGAGTTTACAATGTGGTGATATTAATATCCTTTTAGATCACCTCTCCATTTTCTACACTCTAAAGCGATAAATCACTGTATTTCCTTTGCTGTTGTTTTAATACCACGTTATTACAACTCTTCAGATATACTGTAACTAAAAATTAGTTTAAAAGTTGCTAGGTCAACACTTCTTGCATTTTGTGGGTTACAGTCAAAGGCTCTATTAAAATTATTCTCTCATTTGCTTCACTACTACATGAAATTCATTTTAGAAAAAAAACTATTGAATTGGAAACCCAGCTGATCCTTCTAGAGCACGTTCAGCAATTCACCTTTTTTGAATCCTGGAAATCAGCATTCTAATAAAATAATTAAATTCACTGTTTAGACACTGTGTAATTTTCTCATATACAAATCTACATAGAATTATTATTTTAAAGGCGGCCAGTCAGACCCCTTACTAACTTTAAGTTTCACAGCTATTAGTGATCATTGATATTCCTGGGACCCGTCAGATCCCAATCAAATAAACTCCATAATTTCTCTAAATTATACAGTTCAGGGCTGCCCACGTTTAGTTTTGTTGTTTGCCTTGTCTTTAGAACCTGTAGCACAAGGGTGTCAAACATATAGTCCATGGGCACATCAATCCAACTATCCACATTTGTCATACAAGGCATGAACTGAATCGTGACTCGTGTCTGCTGCGGTCAGTGCCATCAGCTAGGCAATTTGCATCTTGCAAAGGAGTAAGTAATAGGTTTATTCCTATTTGCATCGTCCATCTTGTATGAACTTGAATAGCCCGTGCATGTGGCAGACACCCCTGGTGTTATTACTTCATCAATCTCTCAAACACACCTCCCTGTGATTTTCTACGTCTATCCCAACACATCAAACAACTCCTGTGTGATGTTGTCAGAGATGTAGCTTAACAGGAGAGTTACTTTGCTCAAAACTGAAAGGGGATAAGACCTGTATAGGCAGTTCCTCCCAAATTCTGGAGTAACCTCAGTGATTTACAGTAACAACTATTGGTCACACTTAACTTTTACCTAGTGTTTGTTATGATCTCAAAAGGAGATTTTGGAACACGCTAATAAGGGACTTTTAGAAAAGAAAAATAAACAATGTGCAGTTTACGCGAAGTGAAGACATTTATATTTTAGCTTAAAATCGAATGGAAAGCCGAAATACTTTGTACAGACAGCTGTTGCCAACAAACAATAGCAACAGTTGTAGAAGCAGGTTGTTTTTTATATTGCCAATATCTGGCGAGCAGTATTCTGCATTGTAGCTGTTCATATTTTTGTCATGCAACATTCCTTTAACTTTGCCTCTTGCTGATTGTTTCCCAGTTAAAATACGCAAAACCTTGGTAAATACAAAACAAGGTGGGAGCCACTTGTTTACACACATTAATATTTTGATAATTTATTGTACAGTATACAGTATATAGCCTGCTTGAAATGCAATTAATGAAAATAGGTTTTACACTTGTACTACTACATTTCTATTAAGAGTACTCACTTTAGAAACATTTCTTAACAGGTACAGTAGATGCTGACATAAAAAGATTAAAATAAAACATTTATTTCTCCAACTCTTTTCAGGCTTGAGTCTCCATTACAAAAATGAATGTACTTCCTCACCTCAATTTTTTTTAGTAGTCTGATTCCCCTTTCTCTTCCCTTAAGCTGTTGAAACACACTGCATTAAAATTGCATTGTAAAATTTCAAAATTCATGTGGAAAGGAAAGGGACTGTGTATCAAATCCTCCACTCTGCATAGTGAAAGGTCGTCCTGGAAGGTTCGCTTTGTCAAACTTTTAATTTTATTTCAATGTCCTTAATATGGGTGCATTGTCTGTGTGGTTAAACCCCGATGCTCCTGTATCTACAGTACAGTAGGTGCTCACTTGAAGAAATTTTGGTCACCTCATATAGACTTCAACATCTGATTTGTACTGGAGTTTCTGTTTCACATTGTAGATGGTGTTTTGTACCCATAATTATGTAATTATGTAAATTGTATGTTCAGGAGAAAGACTCACACAATTGTAATCAGAGCTTTCAGGCTTATCTTTTCTTTTGTAACTACATCTCCAGGCTGAAACACATGCTAATGGTACAGGAGCATTATTGGGGTACTCCAAAGCATTAACTATTTAGCACCAAGGGAAAACAAATTGCTTTGATTTACTTATACCACTGTAAGTGCAGGCTTCAGTTAACTTGTAGCAGCTGTTACTATCTGAAATAGAGCCTTAAATATTGCAGATGAAACCATTTACTGGGACGGTATTTAGTACAATAGAAAATCTCCCTCCAAAATTCCTAATCTTCAGATGATCTAATTTATTTTCCGTCACAGAGTTGTGTTCTTATGTTCAGCGTGTAACTGACCCTTCTTAAACAGTATCACCATGAAGCGAGTTCCTCAGTGCCCTGTGCTCACTCTGTCTGGGAGGCTACTGTATGTGAGCACTTTCTAACATATTTTTAGGAAGTATCCAGAGGTAAATATATTGCGGAAAAGGATCTCTTTGTTTGGTCATTATTCTAAATAGGGATATTCCCCTTTTATACTTGATACTGTTGCTAGATGATAACACTACCTGGGTATCTTGCAGAGGTACAAACAGTTAATTTCACTGCATTTGTATAATTGCTGGTGCTGCATTAGGATTCTCTGTATTTCCTCCCCTGGCACCACTAAATTCTGACCTGAGTTGGTACAATTTCTTGGTACGTTCTTGATACGCCAGCAGCCATATCACCCTGCAACTCACAACTGGCAACCCACAGAAGCTAAGCAGGGGTGAGCCTGGTCAGTACCTGGATGGGAGACCTCCTGGGAAAAACTAAGGTTGCTGCTGGAAGAGGCGTTAGTGGGGCCAGCAGGGGGCGCTCACCCTGCGGCTCATGTGGGTCCTAATGCCCCAGTGTAGTGACGGGGACACTATACTGTAAACAGGCGCCTTCGGATGAGACGTAAAACCGAGGTCCTGACTCTCTGTGGTCATTAAAAATCCCAGGGTGTTTCTCGAAAAGAGTAGGGGTGTAACCCCGACATCCTGGCCAAATTTCCCCATCGGCTGTTATCAATCATGGCCTCCTAACAATCCCCCTCTGTGAATTGGCTTCATTACTCTGCTCTCCTCCCCACTGATAGCTGATGTGTGGTGAGCGTTCTGGCGCACTATGGCTGCCGTCGCATCATCCAGGTGGAGGGGAGTCCCCATTACCTGTAAAGCGCTTTGAGTGGAGTGTCCAGAAAAAGCGCTATATAAGTGTAAGCAATTATTATTATTATTATTACGTTTGATGTATCGATTCATGAAGCCTGTGAGATGAGAGTGAAGGTATGGTGTATTGCTGCTGACACTGTCAAGTCATTGTTTCATGGGGAATTCCTTGTTGCTGTCTGACCATATTTTAAGGGTCCTTAGATAAAGTAAAAAGGTGAAGGGACGTAAGACTGAGGGAAGAAGGTGAGAAGATTTCATGTGGGGTGAGGGACATTTTATTTTCTTCTCGTATTTTTTCAGGGAAAAAAACTCCAAAGTCACACACCAGTTAAGACTGCATCCTCTCCAACAGGGCACAATTTTGCATTCTTACTCCTCCAATGCACCCATTGCAACTATCCTTTGGCTCGGTTCATGTAGGAGGGGTCCAGTCACCACTTCTTCATGACTACATCCCCATGCCTCAGCCAATCAGCTTTAATTCTGAGGCTCTCTGTGACTAAATCCAGGCAAAACACCAAAACCATCTACTTGTCTCGATCACCTAAAATATTAATGTTTATATTTCTGTCATTATTGTGAATTCAAGCTCACTCTAATTTCAGTTATCTCCCAGATCTACGTATCCTGTATGTGAATAAATTACCAATGGAAAGTTTACAACCAAGTATTTTACAGGGGGTCAAATATTTACCACGTTTCAAGTGAAAATTCAAATTTGCTGCATTTTCATCCTGTAAGGAGGAAGAGAGTAATCCTTAACAAATAGGAGCAGTGATGGAAAGAGTAATATTTTATACTCAATAAGAACATACATTACTCTCGTAGGTTTTCCTTTGACATTCCAGCTAACCTCTGTACCTCTGCATGGAGCCAGATAAGATTAAAAATCAAGGGAATTCACTGTAATGTGCATTTTTGCTTAACCTTCAATGCGGCTGATTATTTCCTTTCAAGGTGATTCAACTTTTGGTCTACTTTCAAGTAGAAACCTCATAAGCAGTAGCAGTACTATAGCTTCAATTCTAAGACTTTCTTCCTCTCTAAAATTATAATATTAATGCGACTATTATGGTGCTGTTGGATCAAACTGTTTTACTATAGTGTAGAAGTTTCCCCTTAATTTAAAGGAAAGTCATAAACATGATACTATATTGTGTTACATGGTTGTTATTTTACCATGCCATCTAACAATGATATAAATTGTGAAAAAGTTTAAATTTTATACTAATAATCTAGGAAATAATTGCATTAACAGATACAATGAAGTGATGAGTCGGTATCTTTACTGGTTTCATTACACTGTTATGAATTAAGTAACATTTAAGACGTAATTAACTTCTGTTTTTCACCTACTGCCACTCATTAGTAAGGTTTGCTTCATGAATTTTGAACACCTTTGTGCAATGCTGCAGAAAACAAAAATAAAATTCCCCCCAAAATAAAAAAGACCTCAAATTCATGAAAACACTTTGAAAAAACAGATCAGATATGTGCATTTTCTATTCAAATGTGCTCTTACAAATTATGAGATTGAATGCAATGCCTGATAATGCTGGCACTTTACAAAATGTGTCCTACCTACAGGTGCATTTACATTTATCTGTACAACAGACACTAATGATGTAGATGAAAAGCCCATGTGAATCCTTTAGAACTGAGATAATGTAACCTGAGCCAACAGCCCTTTGTTCAGATAATTTATATCTTTCCTATGGCCTCTGTTGAGCCTTGTGTGCCCAAACTATCTAGATCAGGTTTAGAATAGGTGATGACAAAGTAGGACAGAATGAGAAATGAGAACAATAGCAGCAATTCGTCTTTTAAAAAAAACAAATAAAATACTTATAAAATGCAAATTAAATGACAACTGATCACACAAAGCACAGATAAAGGTGGAAAATTGTACATTTGTCAAAAAAAAATCTGGATTCACTGAACTTAACAAGTGCTTCAGAACAAAGTAAACTTAGGACAATAAACTGCTAAACCTATAAGACAAAAGCAGATGCCATTTTTCAGTCTTTTGGCAAAGGTCTTGCTTCTCTTACATTCCCCTTAGGCATGGCACTGGATGATGAGAGTATGCAATTTCTGTTCACGTACTGTACGAGAGAAGACAAGTTGTTATCAAGGACACTATTAAAAACTCATATTGCGCTTGAATATTTTCTGGATCTATGAGCTCTCATTTATTTCATATGTTAGCTAAACAAAATGCCAATCAATTAAATCGATTCTATGCGCTGTAAAGATTGACAAAGTATTAAGATTTAGAAATGCAATCTTTGCACGCATTGTTCACAATTACTGATCAAAATGCTATGATAAGGTCCTACAACTCAATTGTCCTAATTAAAGAAATAAAATACCATTGATGTGAACAAAATAACTTAGATGTTTTCGAAGTTTTTTAAGTTCTGGGGACTGAAGAAATTCCAAAACTTATCAAAATTATTTTTAACACTAACAAGCTCAAGGGGTTGCAGAGACCTTGACAAGGTAAAAAAAAATCAGAAGAAAAAATGTTCACCATTATATAATCTTACAGTAATATTAAGTATTGAAGTTAAAATACAGTTCTGACTAAGCTAAGCTGATTTCATGAAAAACACATTTTGCTTGATTTTCCTGACATCTACAAATTTACTCATTTGACCCCAGCTTCATGTTGGAAATCAACTGCAAGATCATGAGTCTATGAGGGTTGCCATTTCGTTGGCAATGTTGAATGATCTAGCTAAACTCATTTCCCCTTATTATCACTATCATGCCCAGTGCTGAAAAGGAGAGGAAACCATATGCTCTCCTTCGTAGTTAAATAAGAAAAATGATAGATTATACTATTAAAAATGCATGAAGAAACATTTGCGTCTGTTCTAAATTCTAGAAGCTAGAACCATTTCCTTTTAATTTATTAACAGGTTGTTGACACTATTATTAATGAGGTTTCCTACTGTAGGCACTATAGAAAGAGGAAAACATGTTTGGAGTTTTGAAGAACAGTCATTTATACCTCATATCAAAGATGTATACCTCACAAGAATCACCTCTCTTTAGTACTGTGATGCTGTAGAGAATTATAAGAACAGGACACGTCAAAAACAGCAGTTACATATTTCTTAAGATTACAGACAAGGATCTCTGCAAGGCTGTTAAAGCACATAAATATGTGACTGGTTTATATTATATAAGAGGTCTCTTAATCATACTTAAGTTTTGGATCAGTGGATGATCGCCAGTTTTTAATTTTGCAATGAAATACATGCAATGATTAACAATCGATGTAACACCCAGTTAAAAAATACCCAAGCTCAAAAATACAGCTTTTGTATTTTTTATAGATCATATATATATATATTTGCTCACACCTGAAGAAGGCTCCACAGCTGAAATGTTGTGTTTCCTATTTTTTCTTTTTGGCATGGAAGAAACCCATTACTTGTTCCTTTGTAGCCTACGCATGCTGACACAGCTATCTACTTGAACTACCTGTATATATTTTAATGTTTGGATCTGAAAACTATGCTAGGTTCCACACTTTTTTAGGTACTTTTGTATAACTCTTTGTACTGTAGCTATGGATATAAAGTGTTAAATATCTGGTCAATATTATGTATGAATTATCTATTGTCCTAATAACCATTTAATTGAAGTGTAAAATTGTATTTTGTAAGGAAAAATACCTTTGCTTGCTTAGCTTCCTAAATAGCTTTAATATGGTATTTTTTAAGAATTCTGAAGGCCTGAGGCATAGTAGATATTGTCAGAGTACAGAAGGTGCTGTGTAATACAGAGGCCAGAAGTCAAATTGCTTAGGAAATTGGTTATACTTTAATTACATTTCTAAAAATTCCTTTGGAAAAGCATTTCATCTTGGTTTGTCAAACGAGTGTTGCTAAGAGATGAATTCAGGTGAACTGATGTAGGATTTATGATACTTGCTCACAGGCATCTTCAAGCAAGAACTACCCACATTTAATCTGAAGGTCTACAAGACTTATTTTAGGGATATACTATACATATTGATGAGTCTCAGAAAAGTCTGTTGTGTATGTGAATGAAAATGTTAAGTTTTGTGATTGAATTTCATCACATCAATCTGAGATATTTTTTTTAATTTAAACTTGACTTGACTTTTATAATTGACAGTCCATAAAAGTTTAATATTTTTAAATTTAATGAATGTGTGCTGCAAAAATGTGAAATATCACAACATATCTGAAATATTCAGGATTTTAAAGTGCATTGACTATACCACCATTTTTAATATACTGCTCATTTACAGTGAGCTGTTTCTAAAAATATATTAAAACCTGATAACTGATTATGGAACTGTAGTAGTGATGAGCGCCTGCCATCCCCAAAGTATACAGTATGGCAATTTGTTTTAAGAATGTATCATCCACAATTTCTTTAATTTTCTTGAATTATATTCAGTTTAATCTCATCTTTTAGATTCTATCACATGGGCCCTAATCGTGCAGAGACATCTCTCAATGCCAGCTTTGACGCCAGTGATGTTTTATGTTCCACCTCTGGGGCTAATTTTCAAAAGTCTAATTCTATTTTTTTTCCAGCTCTTAGTAAGTAGAAGGCCTGTAATTGAAAGCAAATCAAATTCACAAGGACACCTGGAGAGAAGAAAAAAACTATTTGGACTACTGTATTTGCAAACTGGTGAAACAGTAAAATAAAGGTTTAAAAAATGAAATGAAAGAAAGGATGAAGTGCTATGCTTTGTGGGAAGTTCAACCTGTGTCTAGGTAATATTAACCATTATCATTATTGAAATAGCTATAATAAGAACATCAAAATAGGTTACAAATGACTGGAGGTCATTATACATCTCTATGTTTTTTTCTAGCAGATTTTAACCAGCCATTTTTTTAAGAAGTCAAGGTATTAACTGGCTTGTTCTACTCTCCCATTATTCTTTGTGGGACACTAGAACCTGTTTGTATAAACAAATATCCTCTTTCTCACAGTTTCAAAAGCACTTTTTACCTTTCACTTGTGTCTTCTACAACATGTTTATGTTTTGCTATTTTGAAGCTCAACTGGGCGGACTTTGAGGATTTTGAGTTCTTGTATCAGATTCTATGGAAGCTTTTTCTTGCTTAAGACCAAAAAACTTTGTTTTGCCTGCCAGTGTAGGACATTCCATTTGTCCCATGAATCTATCTGCGTACTCTTCACTGGGCTGATTCCATAACAGCAATATCTTTTTTGTCACAGGATGACCATAATTATAGGGCAGCATGGTGGTGCAGTGGTTGGCATTGCTAGCTCACAGAGCTGCGGCCCTGGGTTCCAATCCCAGTCTCATATTTGCCTGGAGCTTGTGTTTTCTCCCTGAGTTTATGTGGGTTTTCTCTGGGTGCCCCTGTTTCATCCTCCAATCAAAAGACAGACTGGTAGATTAATTGGCTTTTGGGAAAATTGGCCCTGGTATGAGTGTGTGCATGTTTGTATCTGTGTGTGCCTTATGAGGGTCAGATGTCCCATCCAGTGTGTATTCTGCCTTGTGTCCATAACTTGCTGGGATAGGCTATTCTGTGACCCTATATTTGATAAAGCAGTTAGAAAATGAGTGGGTATATGACCGTAATTAAACCCAATATTCTAAATTGTGTCTAACAAGTGCATACTGCAATACAATTTGAACTGACTGACATGATTTAAATTATACACTTTTGATGACATATTATAACATTAATTTTATATAGAAGAATGATATGTCAATATATTTTTTCAAAAGTAGTTGCTTAAACCTCTGTTTTTCCCTATACAAGAATCTAGATCTTTGATTTAAAGTGGGAACAGCAGTGGTCTAAAACAGACCCATCTGGTACCCAACGTACGTGTATTACATCATTTTCAATTTGTGCATTAAAGACTCATCTGTATTCTATCAAGTTCTTTCTCTGAGAACAAACAGTACTTTAAAAGTCTACCTCATGCAATATAAAATATAAATCTTTAATGAGAAAAAAAATCTGAAAGTCTAGATACTGAATGCTTTAATATATGTTGTGTTTCTATCCATTACTACTGTTGCTTGTTCAAAGAACACTAACAGCTTAGTTAACTAATAACTGACTTTGTTAAATCTGTTTTAGCTATCTACTAGAATTATACATACAGTACAGATGCCCCTCTAGTTTGGTTCTAATTATTGTTTCTATAACCTTACATGTAATAGAAGTAAGAATTATTGGACTATAGTTACTTGGTTAAATTTTGTTGCAACGTTTTATGGATGTATGCTATATTAACAATGTTCTAGTCAAGGGATATTGCCCCAATCTTGAGTGACTGTTGGAAGTGTTTTGTTAATGTCAGACGAATAACATCTTATTTCCATAATTAATATAACCAAGGCCTTAAGAATTAAGTTCTGTATGCTTTGTAGGCATATCTGTGACACATCTGGTTACAGCATAATAGAGAACTTTGCTCTGGATAAGGCATGTTGTCATTCGTACCTTGGTAAACATCTAAGTGAAATGTTCATCTAATAGAGTATAACAGGTATTTGCATTCTATGATATAAATGTTTTATTATCTCTGAAGCAGTTTTTCATTCTTTACTGTTCTTTTGCTGGTAGAATGCCAGAAAAAAAAGTATTTTACTATCCGTTTGAGACTCTATTAAAATACTTTTTTCTTTCTGTTCTTCTTCCTAATGTCCTTTGTCACTTGTGCTTGGAATTCATTATTAATACTCATTTTCTTTAACTGGATCCAGTTCATCTTTAATCATTTTATAAAGTGTTTTCTTTCTCCTTAAATTTCTCTTAATTGATTCGCGGTATTATACCATGTGGGTCACAGCTTTCTAGACTATAATTTACTGGCTTGTGCGTTGTGGAGTGGTGTTGGTGAACCAGTCCTGTACTTTAGACAGTATAACTTTAAACTGATGCTTTCATCTCTCTGGTATTTCCATATCTAAGTACAGTACATTCATGTTCTATTAAGCTCTCACTGATTTACAATCTGCTTTCTTAAACATACTAAATATCCTTCTAAGCATCCCATATGACAATTGCTTATCCTTAATGGGTCATCTTTGTTTTATTTACTTATGTTTCGTCTTGTTTGTCTAGACTATCATTTTTTTATCATTATTCACTATCGCTTAGTAATAGCCATGCTTCTGTGATTCCCATTATATCAGTTGCTTGGTAATACAGGGTTTTTATCTCTTGAGCCTTGTTCTTAATATTATGTAACACATTTACAGTAAGTACAGTTTAACCACTTGATTACTTGTTACATTCACATATACAGTACTTCCCCACTGGATTCACATTTTGAATCTACTCCTTATTTCTGTCCCTTAATTTTCTAAGAATTCCACTCCTTTCTATTCTAGTAAATGTAACCGGTACCAATCGCAATCAGAAATATTTTATATCAGATGTTCTTAGATATTGAAAGGTTTTCAGTGGCTGAAAAAGGTAAAGCCTTCGTCATCACATCTAACAGATTAGCATTTGTATTTTGTTCACCTTTGGAGGAGGCAAGATCTAGAGAAAATCTTGATTTGGGTTTTCTCTTAATTAAAAAGGTTTTTAACTCAGAATTACTAAAGCAATTCTTTGAACCAAAAATGTTATTTTCATTTTTTTGTAAGCCAGATGTAGCTTACATTGATTATCATTGTAATTATGTTAAATACAATATATGAAAGCATAATTCTACAACTGGTAAGCACACACAAGATGGCTTACAATAAATGAGCTGTGAGAGAAACACTTCAACACTCCAGTCTACACAACAGCTGTTACCTCATGAGGTAGGGCCTCCAAGGGTAACCAAAACTTTGGTACTCCTGTCAGGCACAGTTCTAGTCACTTTTTTTGATGTTTTCAATTTAAAAAAAATATATTGCTGGATACAAATCAAAATACATTTGATATTCCTCTTGAGTGTTTACTGACAATGAGCTTTATTATCCAATGGGAGAATCCTTGTCTGATACCATTATTCTGACATGTCAAACCTCTTTTCGTGCTCCTGTGCCACAATATTGTGTTACAGTACAGCACTAGCAGCTGGTCTAGAGAAAATTACAGGCCAGAACAGCAAGTTTCTCCTCCCTGTCAGGCATAGATATTCCATGTCACTTTCATGCTGTGTTATTATTTTTTTCAATTGTGGTTGTGTATTCTACAAATTGTTCATGTGGTAGTTACTGTACAATCCTTGTACAAAAATACAAAGTATTTCATTACAATCATGAATCACGTACATGTCAAAAAGCCTATTTAATGACAACGATGAAAGGCAACTGATCTATTATTCAGTAGATTATTTACAGTACAAAGCCAACTACTGTATATACTGTACTTGTATGGCTCCTTTGAAGTTTCTGATATCCTTCAGTACCCCATATCATTTTACAAAAATAAGCACCATTTGTCTGTTTTCCCCAACCATGCTTTAGATTCAGCCTTGTTTATACAGTATATTCCATGGAGAAAATTTCTGTAAGCCCTGTGTCACAGGCAGGCCCTCGCCCACTAGGTGAGCTCATTATGGGACCCATCTGTACAAGATTTTCTCACACTTTTTCTTACTTTGCATCTTTTTACTGCTTCTTTATCCACTCCCATAGATATCATACAGCTCCCAAACATACTTAAGACACTACAAAATCTTTTCCTTCACAACCCTTTTCTTACTTTTTCATACGTTCATTCACGCACAACCATAACAGCTCAATGTGTAAACAACCCTGCCAAGGCTTTCTTTGTCCTTGCAGCAGAGACATGCCAGCTTCATTTGACCCAGGAAGCCAGGATCTGGAAATCGGCCACTTTACTTTTCCCAACGTCCCCTGCTTCTTGGTTTCCTTACTCTTACTACAATTGAACCAGCAGAAACAGGAGCTAGACTCAGCCCCTCCTGCCTTTCTTCCACACAGCTGGAGGAATACAGGCTGAGTCTCCTTCTCTCCAGTTTTCTCATTATTGCCCCAGTGGTTGGCCCTTCCGGCTTGGTGATAATCGTTCACACATACACAACACAACCATAGCCAAATTAAACACACTCACATCTGGACCAGAGACCACAGGAGAGTAGCTGCTGTTTGAAAGCCCTCTTCCATTGGAACATCTTTTTTTTTTCAGAATCCCTCCACGCTACTAGATCTCACACATTCTTCCCCCTTCAAGGGATCCAGTCTTCAGCTGATTACAATAACTGGCCCCAGCAGACGGCGGGGTCTCTATTCCACCCATATATCACGCACCTCTGTGACACCCCCAAGGTAAAGCACCTCTATAGCTGAACTCGTACACGCTCCCTACTTGTCTGCTCCAGTTGACAACCCCTCTCTAGCAGACAATCTCAATGAATTCCACTGTAGGTCTGATGCACGAAACCACATGCGGCGGTCTGCATCTAGACAGTCAATGGGATCCCTCCAAACATCCTTTATCATTCAGGAGCATGATCTTAGATAATTTGTCCACATACAGAAGAGCAGGAAAGCATCTGAACCAAACCTTGTATCATGTGTAACAGCTACACTGAAATCATGTGCCAAACAACTTGCTTCTATCCCTTAAGCAGGCTAAAGTATCACACTACTTTAAGATGGCTACTATAATACCAATGGCTCAATGACTACAGACCAGTAGCTTTGACATCTGTTATCATGAAAGTTTTTGAGTGACTCATAGCCAATGTCCTATCTAATGTGCACTTGGACCTACAGTATGCCAGTTTGCCAACATATTCATCTTGGTCAAGAAAGCTCACTAGAGGCTGTTCTTTCTGAGCCAGTTAAAGACATCTGGGGTGTAAAAGGACGCAATGATCTGTCATCGCGAGTGTTTTGACCTTCTCCACCACTGTGTGGTATGGCAACACCTCTGCCGAGGACAAGAAACAGCTAAAGAGAGTATTGTAGGATTCCACCTTCCCTCTGTGGAGTCACTCTACTTCTCTTGACTGAAACGCAAAGCTCTAAAGATCCTTGCTGACCCTTCCCACCCTGCCTAGCCTCTTACTTCTCCCCTCTCTGGTTAAGTAGCTTAGGTCTATCAAGAAGGAGCACTAGGTTCTGAAATAGCACTTACCTAGAGGCTGTGAAATGCAAATCTCTGCACTTTAATATTGATATTTTTGCATGGCTTATTGTTATTCCATCAGGCCTCACTGTTATTTATCTCACTGTTACTTATTTTATTGCTTGTGTGTGTTGAGGAAGGTTTGTGAATGTTTTAGGTGGATGCATTATTTAATTGTATGACCTCACAGAATCAAACTCTACGCAACTAGTTGTTATGGCAATTAAGTGTTGAACTTGAAGACAGGCTCTGGCTCCCCCGCGTCCCTGAATTGAACACAGCGATTAGAAAATGGATGGATGAATAATAAGTAAATTGATTTTTGGAGAGAAATACCAGACTGTTATTAGACCATTTAACAAGTGATATTATAGAATGTAGCTAAAGACACAGAGAGACAGAGGGAATTTCCATTACAACAAACCCATACAGAAGACACCCACAAGCACACCTGACCCCCAGTGTGTTACTATCTGTAAAAGAGAACTGAGAATAAGTTACAGTAAGATGTAAGGTCATGAATGAACTTTGGAGAGGCCAGTAGTGGATGAGTATTTTTTACCTAGATACTTATTTTTTACTTTTAATCTAGTTTTAAGGAGAACACTTTAGATAGAAGGCTGTTCTTTTGAAAGCTAGTTTGTACCATTATTTGTTTTCTTTTCTAGTCACTTCCTCATTAAACACTCTTATAACTACTGTACATATGGGTATGTATTATATATTATACATTTTACATTCTATTTATTTTGTTCTCCTTAGCTTTATAACATTGCAATTCTTCTTTCTTTCCCTAACACTTAATAAAGGCTTTAGAGGTGAAACTTTATTATTTTATTCTTATTATCAGTACGCTTACATGCTTAATTTTTTATCAGTTGTTATGCTATTTCATAACCTACTGTAAAATATTTCTGCTTATTTTTCTGGAAGCAGGAGAATATTTCTGCATGAGAATTTATTTCAGAATTATGAAATTATCTGGGTTTATGTGTGTATACTGTACTTGTTGAAAATTAGTGATCCTTCTGTGATATCTCCCTCCTTAGTTCTTCAACCTGTCGAGAAAAGTATGCACAACTAATTGAGTTTTTTAGTGAGACAACTCATGATTATTAATGTTATTCAAATTAATACTTAAAAAGAGAAAAAAACAGTCAAATATTCTTAATGTACATTATGTGGTCCATTTTATGTCCCTCAGCCAAACAAACTAACCTTGTTGAATGAACTATGCTAAGTTGTAACACACGAGCAAAAACTCAAGCATTTGAGCTTAATAGGATAAAAAGTTAATTAACTTCCCTTTGATCATTAATCAATATGAATAAAGATTAAGAATTCTCATTCAGGCTATATATATATAGATTGTTGCTCATCATTTGCTACTTTCACATTATCTTTTACTGAGATCATTATAAAAATGGCTTTAATGGCTATTTTTAAATTTGGAATTACCAATTAGTTTATGCCCTCCCAGTTCGTATGGCCAGTTATTAATCCACATGGTTTACTGCTCCAACACTCAAACCAGACTTGGGGTAATTAAATCTGATTTCTTTTGAAATTTGGATGTGCCAGAATCATCTACTATTGTTGCGCTCTGCCAGTGCTACATTTTCTTACAGAAAAAGAGTAGTAACACAGCTTTCACTGACATTATCAAACTCCCTGTCACGACACACTGCAGGTTGTTGTTGCATACAGTAGCTATACTGACCACAACTTGCTAATGAAATAACTGAGACTGGAATGGTAATATGTGCACTATGGGGCCCAATCCAGTCTTTTTTAGTTGAGACATTCAGGATGTCTTAATGGCTTTTAAACAAATTTGAGATTGTCAGTTGTTTGGATTTCTGACAGAGGCTATCACACCTAATTGTAAGCCGTAAAGCAGATTTACATATGCATGACACATCACCATCTACAGGATGTGAAAGTATTTTCAATAATTAAGTAAGTATAATTAATATTGTTTTCCAAGCTATCCCTATTTAACAATAGCACTTGCTCATTCAAATAAAGTGTTAAGATGTTCTGGTTAATGAATTCACTCAAGCCACTGTACCCTGCAAAAATTATTCACCTCTAACAAAGTGCCTTTCGAAGTACAAAATTATATTAGCACTACAGTCTTACACGATCAGTGAAAGAGAATCATCGTGAATACAGAGCACCTAGATGCGTTCTGTTTTTCTTGGCAGAACCTATCCTCACACACGTTATGCTTGTTCATTATTTTGCTAAAAAATAGTTTTGTGGTGACAGATTGGTTGTGCTTTCAGACCCAGAAGTGCTAATACTGGAGCTTGTCAGGTAATTATTTTTGTGAGGTTGTTTTTCCGAATTTCAAATTTATCCATTTCCCCAACATATACTGTATAGCAGGGAGCGCAGAGGTGCAGTGATTAACATTGCTGCCTCACACTGCTGGGGTCCTGGGTTCCAGTCCTTCGGTGCTACCTATATGGCCTTTGTGTGTTCTCTCTGGGTTCACTTGGGTTTCCTCCAGGTTCTCCTGGGAAAACTGACCCTAATGGGAGTGTGTTTGTGGTATTCCCTACAATGAACTAGCAATGGGCTCCAGTTCTCCTGCAACCCTGCATTGGATAAAAGGGTTAGATAATGGTTGGATGGATGAAATGTACAGTATAGAACCATGAAGTCCTCTCATCAGTATCAGTCATCCTGAGTGATTCCTTTTCAGATCAAACGATTTAACAGTATGGTTTTATTGTAATGGCTAATTAAATGAAAATTCAAGTCATAATTAACTATTAGCTGGATAAGTTGATAACCAGGTCCAACACAAGACGTGAGAATTGTTTTTATAAAATACATAAAAAGATGCATGCACCCCAGCTTTAACAACAATATGATTCAAACTATTGGGGATGCTTGAACAAACCCAGAACCTAGGGATGTGGCATCCAAATTACTCAGATCCCTAAATCTCTATCAATTTTGCACATTATGATTCTTTTTTGCCAAGTGCCTCAATGTCACCTTTCTTGACAACAGGAATGGTGTTGACTAAGTAAAGTGTTTTTTGAGTTTGGATTACATGGGATGCTTTGCATTTAGACCAAAAAGTTCAAATTTGGTTTCAAGTGATCACAAAACCTTTTGCTATACGGTTTTACTATCAATTTTTTGTTGTTGTTGCAAATACAGACCAGCTCTGAGGAGTGACCTGGATATTGAAACCAGTAAACATTTTCTCTCAGCACAGCTACTGAAATCTCTAACTCTTTCAAAGACGACTCATCCTGACATCGTGTCACCATAGCTTGGTGTGATCCTTAACCGGTTACTTCCTTGCATGGCTGCTGTATTCAAAGGGACCACCAGATCTTAAAGCAATATCCAGTATCTTTTAAATTTATGTTTACACAGTTTTTGCATTTAAAAGACCTATATAGATATACACAATGTGCCTTTTGAAACTAGCATTTTGTTTCTGCAGAAACTAAAGTTGACTTCCAAAATGTTACACTGAACATAAAGTGCAATTTGAAAGTGATAACTGCTGCCCGATTCCAACACTGAATCAACCAGAGACTCACAAGTGTCTTGGCTCCTGCACTGTGACTCATTACACAGCAACCCCCTCAGTCTTTCACTAAGGCATTTTTTTGTGTTGTTAATGCAGCATAACAGATGCTTTTGAGTTTTTATTTTCCCACAGTCATGGGCATGAATACTATTCAGCAGAAAATAAAAATAAAAATCAGAGCAGATCTCACAGGAATATTATTCATATTAAAAAGAAAATGTTGATAAACAACTGCATCTATGGTATCTGCAGTCGGGGCACACAATCTTTTTCAGACTATGATCAGGAGTGATGGGTTTGAGGCACAAGTTCAAAGATTTTATAGTGTCAGAAAGTTTATGCTCTTAATGGTATTTTTGTAAGATAGGTAGATTACTAAAAACTGCATGTTACTGTAATCATAGCCGGCCCAGGGACGCCAAATATTTAACGTTGCCATAGCCAAATTAAATGTAGTGCACTCTCTGAAGGCACCAGTTCTGTAGGGTTTGGGCATTTACTGGGACAATTATTAATCGTAGCAGTAAATCACAAACTTGATTCTTTTGATGGCTTTAGAATCCAACGATGCGACATAACTCAAACAACGCACACACACAGGTACTAATACACGAGGATACATTTATTAATACATAGAATATGCATATAAACCTAACAGATCTTATCGAGAGGGTTATCAGAATACAAAAGATATATATATTCAGTCAGTTACAAAGTGTTACACATATCAAGAGGACATACGTTCAGTATATCATTCATTTAGACCGTTTCATAAATGAACTTGGTTATAACTTCTACATTAGATACTCAAAACAAGTACATAACTCTTAGGAATTAAATTGATATCAACTGGTTGGGATAACAATTGAATTCTCGAGCTGTAATGCAGTGAAGTTGAATACTCATCCAATCCCTGGGGATTCAGATCTCCTGCGGGCACAAAGAAACAGTTGCAGGCTGTTGCTGTCCAATCTGCGCTCTCTGGCTCGGTGCCAGGCTGTGCTGTGCGGCTTGCGACGGTGCGCTGCAGGCTGCTCACTGGCCAGCTAGTTAATGTTGGCTTTAACTAGCAAAGTTTGCGCACAGGAGAAAAGATGACTGTGGGTCCCAGCAAGTCAGGAAGTGGACCGGTTCGTTCCTGATGAAGAGCTAGTTCTGAATAGTGATTCAGCTTTCCACAGTTCCGACCTGTTCACGAGGCTTGCTGCTGGTGCTAACCTCGGGTGGATCCTCTGGTTACTCTCTGGCAACCTCCGCTCTAGACTCTTAGAACAAAGGAAAGTTCTGGCACTCGGACACACTGGCCGTTCCGTGGTTGTCCGGGCTGAGTCTCAGGATGGTCAGGAGGCGCGCTGCGAGAATGTCCTGCCCTTGGGAGCCTTCTGCTCCTGGGCCGTCCTGCCCTGGAATTCTCCTTTGAATTCCCTTTAGAAAAGTCCACAGAAGTCTACCAGGCCTTCTGTGTTGCCTGTTTTTACCTGGAGGAACTTCAGCTCGTTGATTGGCTGAAAGTTCCATGGGCATCAGAGTCCCACGTGGGTTACTCGGCCCTACCAGTCCCTGATTGGTTGATCAAGGTGAGATATGAGTCACTTACTCCTGACACTTAGGAATGCAGTCCAGATGTCCATCTGGCACTCCCTAGACCGATAGGCGCCAATAGATGACCATTGATCATGATAGCCAGGCTTAGCTAAGTGCATCCCCCTTTGGGAGCTGTCCTTATCAAAGGAACCTTAAATCAGCCTGCATGAATAGTTTCTCTGTGGCTGCACCACAGAGATGAACAGAGAGATGAGGCCTAATTTGGGAAAGCTCAGAAACACTTAATTCTTTCTTATTAATAAGCCTCGCCGCTACATTACTGATAATGCCACAAAACAGTGATGAAATTGCAAAAACAGTTTCATTTTTTGAAAGGGGTTTTGGAGACAAACAAGAATTATTCTCTTCAAAAAGATGAAGCAAGACCCTGAGTATTTGTCCCAGCAGTTAAGATATCAAAATTAAAGGAGGTAAAGGATCCCTAGAATAAACAAATTCTGTATTCATCGTTCATAGTTTTATATACACCACAGGATGTACATTAAAGAAACACATTTTCATTTTGTATATGGCAAAATGTATGTTTAAGATGACAAATATCTCAGTGTTCTTAGAATAATACCTTCTGTCTGACAACAGAACAGACAGAGAACAACAAACCCTTCACTGTGTGAAAACAAAGATGATCAGGTAAACTACTGTTACAGAATCCAGTTGTAATTAAATTTGAATTCTTAGGTTCAACTTTACATCCTGTAAACTGGTCACATATTCTGTAAAGGTGACCTGAAGAGCATCCATTAGTTATCTTTTCGAAATACTCTAAGTTAAGATGATTAGGCAACACACGCTTGTATTATTCTGCCTGCCTAAAATGTCTCTTTAGTCTGCTCAAGATCACTGATACCAATAAGAAACCCAGGTGAATGGGCATATTAATAACATTGTTGTGGCTTTTTAATGAAAGTTCGGTGAGGTTGGAGCGGCAGAGTGGTGCATTGGTTAATATTGTCACCACGCAGCACTAGGACCCTGGGTTCAATTCCAGACCTGGGGTCCTACTGTATCTGGAGTTTGTACGTTCTCCCCATGTCCACACAGGATTCCTCCCACTGTCTAAAAGCATATTGGTATGTTAATTAGTTTCTGAGAATAGGGGCCCTGGTGTGAGTCTGTGTTTGTGTCTATGTATGCCCTGCGATGGACTGGCGTTCTATCTACAGTAGCATGTATCCTGCTTTGTGCCCATTGTTTGCCGAGATTTGCTCCAGCTCCCTCAAAACCCTGAATTGGAAGAATCAGTTAATGCACGGATGGTGGAGTTAAACTGCTTAACCAGTAAAGAAATACCAAAAAAAACTGATGTTACCAGAAGCAAATCTAGGTTTATTGGCTGCATTGTTTGTGTTTCAGTGGTCCTAAGGAGTAGTGAGCTGCTACACAAAAGTGTGGCAGTAAATGCATTTAGCTTAATGCATCCTTACAGGAGTGTGGTCAGTGGGAGCTGTGGCTGCACTTTAAATCAATAATCCATCCCCAGATGACACTTCAGCCTCACTGTTTTTGTCCTGTGTCTCTTGAAGAGAGAAAAGAGGCTATCAGCCTGACTGACACAACAGACCTTGAGAAAGCTCATATTTCTCTTTGGCTCTTGTTAGCTTCAGAGCACAGGAGTGAGTAGTGTTGAAAAGCATCTCGAAAGAAAACACAGAAGCGGAGAAAAGAAGTGATGAAAAATGATTTCGCTTTGCTTAAAAAAATAAATTAAGTGACATTTTAATAATACAAGGAGCCCTGTGTAATATAAGGCTTATTTTTCTTAGTATTTTCTGAATGAGCTACTCACATAGAAAAGTAATGAGAAACAGAATAATACAATCGGAAGTCTTAATTTAAAAAGATAAATGTGCACTTTTATTATTAATTAAATTATTAGATTTAAAACAAAAAACACTGTCAGGAGTTTGTAGTTAAAAGTTCTATTCTTGTAGTTAAACGTTTTGTAGTTAAAAGTTCTATTCTTCTAAAATTGTTCCACAATTTTATCTCTAGGTAATGAAATAAGTACTCTGGTCCCACTGAGATCTCCACTAAAACATTATAATTCAGATGTTTGTCTGGGTTAATAATAGACTTCTCCAAGAAATTAAACCCAACAAATTCACAATTGCATACTACAGTATGTTGTCACCCATGTCTTTTTACAGAGGGAGAATTCAGACTTAAGATATCCTTGTCTTTCACTGTTGCCCCCTTTCTTTGTTTTTTAGCTTAGATCCCTATGTTTTGCGGTCCATATCAATACAAAAACATATTTCAATTCAAACAAAAGTTTCTTTGTCATACATCCTTTAGGAAACAAAAAGACACACAATTTTATATCTCTGCTAGACACAAATGAAAGGTTTGCTTTCTGTTTGTGTTATTTCCTGTAGATGATGCATCATAAACCTGTCTAGCAGTTTCAGTGAAGTAATACAGTATGCACACTTTGAACAGGGCATTGAAAGAACAACAGAATTCTGCTTTACTTGTAAAGGGGTCACAAAAGAAGTTCAGGCTTGATTGTGGAACCAATTATCTACTTGCCTGGTGGCTGGAACAGATAATGACCATGAATTATCTTCACTCAGCGTCTGCCTGCTGCTCAGACCTTTCAAGTCTGACTGCTCACACAATTTAACTCAAGTGCCAATCAATATCTTTGCAATGCCACCACTGTGCAGACTACCAATTCCCCATTTCTGCCATTCCCAAGAGCAGGGAGAGGGACATTTGTCTGAAATACTCACTCTCCCATACTTATTATGGGTTTCCCTTATTTTTCATTTCTGCCAAGGGAGTGTCATTGTTTGCACATCTTAACTTCTTTTTTTGACATAATATCAATCTATTCAATTTCATCTTGGTGAAATTTCATTTTATTCCCTTCACCATTTTTCAATGTATTCATTTCTGTAATCGGTTTTTCTATATTGTCTCCATAAAGGGGAGATGACTATATCAGCCATGAAAATAAGATGCATACATAATGAAATTAAGCAGCTACACTTCAAAGGGGTTACTTTGCACTTACCGCACTGAAGGTGAATGTATTTTCTATTAAGATACAGTAAGTCAGATTTAGTCGATCAGCCTGTTTTCCATTGAAGCTATGAACAGGTCATTGCTCTTTTTCTCCTATTTAATGAATTCAGCATAAAAGACCATGCAGGGATAAATGGATGTTTGTATCTAGCTTCTGCAGTATATTGTTTATTCTTGTTAACACATTACTGTGTATTAATTGCACTCCCTATACATATCTCTCAAGGTATAAGACATGATACCTATGTGTTTTTTCCAAGATGCATTTGTTTATATAAGGTTTAGAAAGTTGCATAAAAATAGTTCATATAAAGTTATACAAAATGCTACACAGTACCGCAGAAAAAAGTAATCTCCAAAAGCTATGCATCATAACCATTACATCTTCAGTGGCATTATTTCATACAGTATTATTTTATAACGTTTTAAAAGCATAGGACCCTAAAGGCTTAAAAAGTTGAGTAGTTAAACGAAGCACATAAAAATGCATCTTATTAAAGCTGCCAATTTATTTTTCCCATACAGGAAATGCTTTTATTTGTGAAATGAATTTAATAACTTCACTGATGTCATTCATATTATTAATAAACATACTGGTGCATACTGTAAATGACCGATCTGCTGTTTTTTGTAAAACATAAACAGATTACTTCCTACAGATTTCCATTATACTGTTTTATAAACATATTACAGTAAGTACTTTCAGACAATAAATTTTATTCTAATATACAACCACAAAAAATCGTACTAAGGAAATTTTTAATGGTGTTGAATAACAGAGAACAAAAAACAAGAAACAAATACAATAACACATTATAATAAACACTTTTGAGAATAAATGTCAAGAAAGCAAAATATACACTATATTAACTTTGTACCAAACAACATGAATTATGGCCAACAAATTGCAGACTAATATTACATTAGCAATTACTGCCAGATGCAATATCAAACACAACAAATAAATTTGAGTAGTTCAGGTGGGTAGCTGCGTCAGCATGCGTAGGCTGCAAAGGAACAAGTAATAGGTTTATTCCATGCTGAAAAAAAGAAGCCGAAACGTTTCTTTGCGAATAAATATGAGGCATAATAAATAAATAATAATGAAATTAGAAATCCTTGAGTAATCTCCCTGCAAGACAGAGCTATTTTAAAACTTTAATTTTGAATACGGCACATTAATGTACTATGGCTCTCACAAAAAGGTCTACTTATATTTGCATACAAATGCTTTTATGCATTGTCTGAAAAATGGATGTAATATATTTTTACATAAGTTGTTTTACATAAAATATTTCACGTTTTTTAAAAAATCTATTCAAATTGTTTTTATCAAAACTGATACTGATTAAAGTCTTGAATTTACAAGTACTATACTATATAATTTATAATGTAAAGTATTAAATGAATGTCCGCATACAATACAGTATATACTGTACTGTGCCTCTGTTCAGAAATCTGTACAAATCCCTATTCAGAATGCAAAACCTAAAAACATTCTGTAAACTTACCAGCTAACTTTAAAACAGACCTTCTCTTTATTTCATGTATAATACTTTCTGTTTTATCATCTTTCATAACTTCAAACACTCAGCCATGAGAGATGCAGGTTGCAAAGAACATCAAAGTATATTAATGACTGAGAGCATTTCATTAACCAAAACAGTGTTTTAAACCTGTTTCTATCTTTACATCTAAAGTTCACAAACTAGATGTTTGTACCGATTTTCAGAAAAGCTACTCTCCTGTTTGACGTGACTGTTGTTTCTTGTTGTCCAAGGTTTGTTCTGCCATGTTATTTACTTTAATTCTTTGTTTTTCAAATTATGTTTCACTCAGGGGCTTCAGACCTTTGCACTTGGCTAATTAACATGTTTATATAAAACAGAGAATTTAAATAGTTTTTTGTGTGCTCTGAATATCAAATTAAGAAAAGCTGCAAAAGGAGAACTACTTTATATACTCATTGAATTGGAAAAAACATAGATGACCAACATGTAAAAAACCTTAGGGATGCAGGAATGTACAGTAGAGGATTTATCAATTATAAATGAAACTTCCCCTTGTATTCTGCTTGATGCACTACAGTTGTCTAGCTGCTCTGTGCAGTAGGTTCAGAGCGGAAGGATAAGCTGTGGGAGGGGATGAGTGCAGAAATGATGAGTAAAAGTACCTTTGTTGTCCATGTCAGATACCTTGAAGTGAAAGAGACTTATGAATCCAAAAGCTAAAGAGCCCTGGGCAAAGATGGTACACACCAGCTTTGAAGTCAACTTACACACAGAAATCTCATGGAAACCCAAGATGTTCAGCCAAGAGCACATCCCACAGAGAGGACCTGTTTGACACCGTCAACATAACTCATAATGAGTGTGTAGTCCCCTTGAGTGATTCTGTTACAGGTCTTCTTTGCTGTACAGTAGCTTTGAGAAAGTGTGTTGACATACAATTTCTAATGCAATAAATTGTCTAAACATGTCGCTTTTTGTGCTGATGGTGTACTACAGTATTTTTGTACTCCATTGTAAATATACAGTATGTTATTACTGTACAGTATATGTGGTATTGAAGACAGCAAATGACAAAATACAGCCTGGAGCTTTAAACTATACTGGAAAGTTGCTTTGGTGCTGTGAAACCTTTCAAATCAAGGTAGGGATGCAAAAAATCAAAGCAAAGTAGTAGGCTGATAATCAATGTTTTTTGAGGGTAATTTCTAAACATATGGGGAATGCCATGCTGTTTTGTTGTTTCATAAACCTCAAGGCAAGTCTAACTAATTTAAAAAAAAAATCTTTTGCGATTAAAACTTTCATGTATTGACCATGCACTCTTAAAAGTGGTAAATACTGGATCTGAATGTTCTTTCAAATGGATAAACCCACTGACACTGATTTTTTATAACGTTACCTCAACAGACATCCCTTTCTCCAAGTTCCTATCCATATGGTTTAAATCAAAAACAAAGAAGAACTTGGTCAGGAATAAGAGCTACAGTACCAACAATTTCGAAAGTGTTAATAACTTGTTCAGCGTTCTAAGTATATCATTTAGCCTTTTTAATCTAGTTTAAAGTTTATAGTTCATATTTATTTATTTGGTTTGGAGTGATCAAAATAATGTTACAAAATGAGCATATACACGTCAATGGTAACCTAGGTAAAGAACATACTGATTTGTCCAAGGTAAATTAAAAGAAACAGCTGGAACAAATGTTATCTATCTAGGGCTTACAGATGTCAAACATTGTCATTCTCACTGCTTTATACAGTACATACAGCTGTAGCAGCAAGGAATTATCTGTTGTCAAAGAGGCTGTATTGAAAATAATGACCGTTATTTAGATCCATCTGAAAATTGAAGATGAGGTCTGTTAATCCAGAAACAATTCAACTTCTATATATATTATACTTCTCAAATAATTAACATTTAAGCCTTAGAATCATGAATGTGCCTAATTAGCAAATAACTAGTCTCGTTAACCACTGTAAGTAAAAAGACCTGACACTAAAGAACCATATGGTATTGAATATGCTGGATTTGCAAATTCTAAAAGTTGATTTATTCCACAAATGTGCTAGAATAATCCCAAGTATAGCAAAACTAAATGAATAAATACATTTGCAGAAAAAAACCATTCTCTCCAGTATACACGTAGTATTTGCAATTACGCTGCTGACTAAATGAAGTGTCAGTCATTCTACTAAGAGAACAGATCACAGTGAGTTAAATTACTGAACCTTTCACAGATCAACAGCCTGTGAAGGTTAGAAAAATTAGAGATCCATATTTACTGTGACCGTCATTTCACACAGGACAATCTCAATCCAGTATCATCATTTAATTTACATTGGTGTCAAATTTCAATTAGTGAAACTTTAATGTTTCAGTAAACATTTTAATGTGTAATGAAACTGTAACAGTAGACTGAAACATTTAGCCATTCTATTTCACATACTATACCGTACATCCAGAATTATAAACTGATAGCGTGTTTGGTACAAGTACTGATTAGTGATCAATAATATAACATCTAAATGAACTACAATTACTTTAAAATTAAACATACTAAGTAATATTTACTGCTTGCATATGACTATTCATGCACCAAGTAGATGGTGGAAGTAGGTCAGTAGGTAGTGGATGCACCTTTTGGCAGCAATTATCCAGAAATTGAATTTTGTAGTTTTGGTTCTGACAACTTTACTGGGGATAGTTGGTGAACTGCAATTGTCTACCCTCACCATAATTCTTCTCTTGAGTTCAAGGACTTTGACAAGGCCATTCAAGGACATTCACTCTCTTTTTGTTAGACCCTTTCAGTGTTACTTTGGCTTTGTGCATTAGGTCATCACCCAGCTGAACTATAAATTTATGACCTGATTTTAGATTTCTGGGTGGTTCAAGCAGGTTTTCTTCTAGAATGTGAATCTACAGTAGTTTGCACCATCCATTTTTCTATCAGTCCTGACAAGATTCCCAGTCCCTACTGATGAGAAGTAGCCCTAAAATATTATGTTGCCACCACCATATGTGGTAGTTAGGATGGTACTGACTGGGAGATATGTGGTTGAGTTTGAATCCACTTTGCATTTACCTGTATAGTTGATCAATCTTCAATCAAAATGTCTTATCTCATCATAAAAGCTTCTACCACTTGTCTGAAGTACAGTATAGTTCCTGTGAGATTTAAGATGGTTGTTTTTTGTTAAAGGTTTTTTTTCATGCCATTCACTCATATAGGCCAGCTTTGTGTAGGCTTAATAAATGGAAGAGTGAAACCCATCTCAGACACAGAACTTTGGAAATCTTTGAAAGTCACTGTGTAATACTAACCAGTTTCCTGTTTGCCTTGCTGCTCAGTTTGCAAAAAATGCTCTTGGATTAGAAAATATTGCCACACATCCCAGAATCAGAACATTATAAAATCCTACTGGAAAGTAAACAAGAGAGTTGATAGCCAAGTACTGTAGGTGATCTGCTGTCACAGCCTGAGGAAAGGACAGGGACAATACTGTTTTACAGTATGTGATGTGTGTAAATGTCCAATAAAGTTTGTACTCTTTAGATACATCTACTGATGCTTGCCTTAGTCAATAGTTGCATTGACTATTGCTGTTGGCCAGGACTTGATGTTATTAGAACATCAAGTAATATCAGTCACTGCCCATCTCCTCCCTGCCTCCAGCTGAACTCTGTTCTAGAGCCAGCATAACGCTCTCTCTGCCACCTCTTCCAACCTTCGAACTACTGTCTTTCTGTCCCTTCCAGTCAGCCCAACAGCTGTTAACATTCTCCACACTGATGGTGCCGGGAAACCTCTGCAACCAATCTCCTATGAGACAACTTTGTCTGCTACCCTTTTCCCTCTATAGTCTTATACCAAATATTCCTATTTGGCCCTCTTCCTCTCATATTCCTGTACATATTGTAAATGTCTGTACAGTAAAGGTTGTGTTAATGGTACTGTATATGCTTTGGCAACACTGAAATTCATCAGTCATGCCAAAGAGGCTCTTTGAATTTAAAATTTTAAGGGCCGTCTGATGTACTGTAGGTAGAATTGGGTTGGTATAATCATGTCCATTTTTAAGTGATGGACTTCATTCAAAAGAATTGGGGACGTAGCCTTCTCATTATCTTTTTTTTTTCCCCAGCTTTCTATGTGAATCGTAGTTTGAAATTAAATTTGTACAGTATCTCTGGAAACTTGATGAGACAGAAGGATAGTCATCAAACTGTACACACATTTTGTGACCTTTCAAATTATTTTAATCTATTGTACCTGCACTGATTGCATTTACAATAGGGATTAATACTTCTGCAATTACAAACATTATCATTTTCTTTAAAAATACAATGCATTTATATATTATCAGAATATTTTATTTGTATTTGTTTGGTGTAAATTATGTTGTTTCAAAGTCTTATTTTAATGATTAGAAGCTCAGACAGCAACAAAAGATGGAAACTCTTCAAGGGTGTGAATACTTCTGAAGTCACGTTATCAACCTATACAGTATATAAATAATGTATATAGTTACATAGACACTTTCCACTTTTATTTTTCTATATAAATAGCATTTATACTTTATGAAAAATGGTTCAGACACAACTCATATTTTCCATAATATTCAAAAGCAAGAAACACTGTGCTTTGAGCCTACCTAAAAGTAAAAAACGTATTACACTTCAGACATGATGAATGCTTGTCCAGAAAAATTAAGCCATCTACTGTACAGTAAAAAGACTGAAGATATCAGCAGGATTAATTTCCGTACACTTTACAGAAAGCTGCTGTTTCACTTTTTTGGCATTTGATACCTTTAAAACTTCTGTTTATCAAGATGACATGGCACAAGACAAATGCGGCTATACTTGTATTTCAAAATTAAATAAAGTGCTAGGGAAAGGAATATTTAAGAAGAGAAGAATTAATCTGATAGAATCTGTATGGATCTTTCATGTTTACAGAAATACATTTGAGATGTAATCTTTGATCCGTAATTCCATACAATAAAAAAAACCTCACAATATTTCCATAATAATACTTTCTTAATTATCCAGTGCTTTGCAGATACTGTTCACAGCATCTTTGAATGTAAGAGCTGAAGTATTTGCCTGTCTTGCACCACTCTCGTTAAGCTAGACTCTTCCTTTGATTTAGAAGGAACACATACAGTACTGTATGGACAGTTACAGAAAAACTAAATTATGAGGAGTGATACATCTGGACACATCACTTGCTGGTTCTGTCTGGGATTCGCCAAGTTGATGTGCACAATTGGCTAAGTGCCACCAAGGTCAGAGTTGACTAGTCAGCCATGGATCTCTTGGCTCTCAGCAATCCCATCAGTCTCCTGGGTACTTGCAGACAAGCGGTAGTGTCTGTGAAAAATTACATCTCTCCTCGAATATGTGCCGGGCTTCCAGTATGGGACTGTGCTGCCTGTTGAGTGTTGAAAGATACAGTAGATGGGTAGGCAGGAGGCTTGGTGGAGGTTTGGGTGTGCCAGCCCACACTTACTCATTCTCCCTTGTGTATGTTTGTGCAGTTTTTGAAAATGGCAAAGATGTGAAAAAGACAATATTCACAACTCCAAATCGTCAGTGTTTTTTACTGCCATTTTGTCCTGTAAATGGCTTAATTTTTTCCCTACAACAATCCATCATGTGGGTATAACAAAATAACTGGAAGTTCTAAATTAAAAACATTGATCCAACATTTTGTAGCATCCGCAACTAGATTTCACAGCTCTTATTGAATCAAACAACAGAAACTTGGCTGTAACCAAAGTGACACTTGCCAAGCATTTCTCTGTTAGAAAAGATAAAGCTGAACCTTGCTTCTACAAAAAAGAAAGCAGACAAATCTAAGGGTTGGTTCTCAAACGTATTTCTCCCTTTGTTAGTGGAACAACCCAACCAGAATGACCACTAAAATCGCTGTTGTAGGTATTGTTGATATTGGGTGCTCACAAATGGAAAAGCTGTCAATTTCCTCTCAAGACGTACTGTATCTTTACTCGGTATTATCCAGGGGTAACACCTTTATAGTCAAACAATTTGAGTCTAGCATGATCTAGTGGTAATATGATACAGAATATTCAGCTCAATTATAGCTGTAGCTTTATACTGTATACATACTAAACACATACTAAAAGTTAACAAAAAAGGAAATACTACATTTTAAAGATATTATATACCATACAATGGGCAACATGGTCATATCTGTCACTATCAACACATGAATTTTAAAATTACTTTGTTTTAATTGTCCAATTTCTTAAGAGATCTCTGTTAAAAGGTGTCTGATGTTAAAACTGTTTTAAATAAAAGTGTTACCATACATCCAATGAAAATAGCAATTTATACAATAGGTTTTGGATTATAATTCATTTATTGGAAAGCTTTGTGCTTTTATACAGTATGTTTTAACATCCGGGATACAACATTTTTGTCAAAGAATTAAAACAGGTTTTGATGTCTTGTGTTTATGGCACGGTATTCTCCCTCTTGCTTTCTTACAAACATTAAATAAAATTCAAGATTGTGCTGGTTATACATATTTATATTCCCATAGTGTACAATTACCTGACACTGAAGAATTCTCAGGACACAGCATCACACACTTCCCTCTAGTGGCCATGGTGAGTCACTTGCAGATTAAACCTATCCTTCCACCTCTCTACCTATTTCAGTAATATAACAGTGATGAACTAAAAGAAACAATATAGTTTTTCAGTTTGTTTTTAAACTTTGGCAGCTTACACTGGATATAAATGAGCTACTTGCATAATGCAATTTTTAAGTGACTGTAAATAAGTAAAATTTGATATTTTTGTGAAGCTGCTACAGCAGATTAAAGATTCAATTTAATGAGAAAGGAGTGCTAATTTTGAGAGGTTATATGCATTGTTTACATTAGATAAGGACACTGTAAAGTGTATAATATTAGCGGATGCTTGAGGCTTGTTTTCATTTATTAATGAGCAATGTGGAAAATGGCTGATGCACATACTGTATTAATAGTCTGAATACACAGTGAGATGATCCATCTGACCTTCCATGTTAATTCCAGACAAGACGGAGTCAGGCAATGTTGTGCCATGCTGGCTGTGTTATTCACCTTGGCTATAGACTTCAGAGGTCTAAGAATAAAAAGGTATCACATTAATTGTGTCCTTTGACGACCTTGTGTGAGATGACAACATATTCTCTTCTGCCCCACATCTTGGCTCACATGCAGGACAAAACACAGAAACTAAACATCTTTTAGACAGCAAAAAAGAAAAAAAAAAAACAATTCAAAGAAAAAACAAGCTTTATCATAGACAATGAGCTTTATGGTTTATCTCAAACCTAGTCAACCATGGGTACCAAAATACCACAAACTACAGCTTCCTCACAAGAAACATTGGTTAAAGCATACAAGTAATACCAAGATCAAGAAGAAACAAAGGAGATACTACATTAATATATGGCAGCTTCAATAATACGGCTGTGTAGCTTGTTCAGTACTCCAGCAATCCTTTGTGTAAAGAAGAGCTTGCTGTTTTGATTTCTACATGTACCCCATGTTACTGTTGATCTTGATCCTGAGGAAATGCACTGTGTTGACCTTGTTAATAACTTTCAGGATTCCGATACCTAAATAAAATCCCTTGGTAGTATTCAAGACTGTTCAAGTATTTTGTTCAAGACTAAAGAGATTCTGTTGTTACAGTACATGTTTAAAATATTCCTTTAAGACCACACATGCCTCTTGCCTCCCGTCTTTGGATTTCCAGAACATATTGTTCATTCTCCTGAGCAGCAAAATCATTTTGCTTATGAAGAGATGATCATTTTGCACAGTGCTATAAAACGAGGTCTTGCCAAAGCATTATAACATTTTAAAATATCTTTCATTGTCTTTAAACCCCTGCTTTTCAAAATCTCTTAGCATTTTGTTGACTTTTTTATAGCTTCAGCACATCATCTAGATGAGTACCCTGATGGGTCCATGAAAACACCTTAAATCTTTCCAATAGCTGTTACATTAAGTTTATTTTGTAGTTATAATGCATATGCTTATGAAATGCAAGTACACTTGCCTCCAATGAATTTCCTCAACAATGATGCTAGGTTCCAAGCTGGACTTGAGAAAATTCTACTGGCCTATTGGTCAGAGGCAGGATTGAATTACTTTACATTAATAAAAAAATAATGATAACAAGAATATGACTATCCTGGGGAACAGGAACAAAGGAACTATAATTGATGTCTTTTATGCCAGTGGTCAAAGTAAGAAAGTCATGTTACTGGGCACCTTCACCTGATGTGTGACAATTGTATTTTATAGATAACCATAAGGACCTTTGTGTGTAACATTTGGGCAGAATGTTTTACCCATAGAGTTAAACTCTCTGTTATCTGATTGGTACAGTATATAGATAATCAAAACTTACAAAAGAGAAAACAGCTTGATCACCTTATCTAAATTGTTCAATGCTTAAGTGAAAACCAGCAGAGAAAAGAAGAATGAACTAAAATATATTACAGAATACAGTATGCATGGAAGAATGCTGCTGTACCATCATAAAAGTGACACACTGAGTCAATGCCAGAGGGTACAAGCAGTTATAGAATATAAGAGAGATTGTACCTCATATTGAAATGTACCAAGGCCATAGAATGTTTAATACTTAGGGCAGAATTTATAAAAGGTTCTTCTGTGAAAGGGTACAGTAATAATTTAATGACTAATGATAACAAAACACAGATCCAGTCTTAAGTATATTGGATTTTTGGTCACACCATCATATACAGTATGTAAGTAACTTTGTGAATTAGACCAACAATTTTTACACATGATTCACACAAAGTTTCATAAGAACTGAGCTTAGTTTCTTCCATCTTTTTTTATTTTAAAGTTAAAAAGGGTATCATTTATCATTTGATGAAGTAGCATACTGAAATGCCTTTGTGTAGAGTTTGCTTGTTCTCTCCCGTGTCTTTGAGTTTCCTGTGGGTGCTCTGATTTACTACTGCTGTCCAAAGCCATATTGTTCAGGTTAACTGTCATCTCTAATTTGTAACCCATTTGTGGTAGAATGCATGCGTGCATCCTCCTACGGTATAGACTGGAGGTCTGGTATGTAGTCCTATCTTGCACCTCATGCCTGTCAGTTAGTCACCATGACCCTCTAAAGTTAAAGTGGAGACTAAACGTCTAAAGATAAATATCTCTGAATACATAGTATATGAATATATTTAGATAACAACAGATAAACTGGATAAAGTTTACTGCTTATAAAAATTTTAAAAATGTTATGGTAAACCTAAGAGCACTGCGCTGAGCAAAGTCAAAGTTGTCATCACTAAATCAAGTCCAGAAAATGAGGGTCACATTTATTCACTCAACCTTTGCTATAATTTTGGAAATCCTCATCTTGGAGGCACCAAGATACTGTACATGCTGTAGCATGCTAAGATTTTCTACAATGTAAGACAGGACATTTATGAATATCCCTACATGTAGGATTGCTCTAAATTCTTCCTATCTTCTGGTGCCCCCTAACAAACTGCTGCCTTGAGTTGGAATCACAAATGTTCAATTGGATTGACGGCTGGAGAAATGACCATCCATTTTCTAACCGCTTCTTCCAATTCAGGGTTGCAGGGGAGCCTATCCCAGCAAGCAACGGGGACAAATAGGACACACTTTGGATAGGATGCGAGTGCTTTACAGAGCAGACATAGACTCAGACACACACAGACTCACACCTAGGGCCAATTTTCCCATAAGCCTATTAACACATTAAGAGATGACACCCCACATCTAGAGTTGAACTGAGGGCCCCAGTGCTACTAGGCAGCAATGCTAACCACTGTGCCACTGTGCTGTGTCAATTTATCAATCTGGATGTACATTTTGGATTATTGTCATGATGGAATGTTTATTTGCTGCCTGGCGTGGCAGACATAACCAGGTATCTGGCTAAAATATCCTGATACTAGATTTTGGAAACATGGAATCAAAAATTGGATTTCATGATTCCTCCTATCTTGACAAAGGCTCCAAGACCACTGATACAAAACATCCCTAAAACATAATAGAACCCCCACAATATTTTAGTTTTTGTCAACACAATCTTCATATTTTTATGCCAAATATACAGTAATACTGATGAACTTACTGATGAACTCAAAAGCTCAATTTCCATTTTATTTTTTCATGACACATTGTTTAAACTGTTACTCAAATGGTGTATAACAAGTGTGAATAGCCTCAGAAAGTAAGCTGTGGTTTGCCCTCAGAAGAGCCTTATTCCTAGCAGTGCAAGTATTAATGTTATTATGCAGGTTACTGCGAGTGGTTGTGTTCAGCACTATGTGTTCTCAAGATGCCAATGTGTATAGGAGATCTTCAAAATTCTTGTTTCACAGCCCATGGTGGCAAGAAACAAGTGTATCCTTTCCAGTGTTACCACTGTAACTGTAGCTTTTTTTTCTTAAAATACTACACTATTTAGAAAGTGGCAGATTCAACATTTTGGTAAATCTTTTAAGAAACATCCCCTAACTTGACCCCTTTTTCATAATTCTTGACAAATATGACTTTACTCTGTGCAATGTCGTTATTACTTATTCATGCTAGTGAATTAGTGAAACACATTAATGAACCCATAACTCGTTTTTCTACAGTATATGATGTTTTTCATCTGCTTTTTATTTGGAGGTATGAAAGGGTATGACTAGAAGGCACTGTATTCAAAAACAGACCAAATGCTCTTGGTACCATTCTTTACATTCAAATAAACTACATTTATGCCTTGAAAAATATGTCCTTTAATGGAGTTTCAATGAAAAGTTCAATCAGCATGAGCTGTCCTACTGTAATTTCTGAAGTCATTTCCTCATGTCAAAAAATGTATAAACACTGTACATAAGCCTCTTCTGTCCCTAATAATTGTCCTTTCAATCCCTCATCCACCTGTACCTCTTCACAAGACAACTTTGAGGAACAAATTGATCCTGAATAATTCAGGCACTTACTTTAAATACAAGTTGACCTTTAAGGAAAATCCATCAAGGACAACTTAAAAAGGAAACTTGTCGGCAACTCTCCACAATTGCCTGGTAATGTGGGTAGAAATGACTCCGATCAGTAGCAATTGAAAATGGCAGGCTACAGTGACCAAAGCCATATTTAACCCTGTGGACTGTATTTTGAGTTTTTAAAACATTCTTTCTTACTTTCTGACCTTTAGAAAATCATATTTAGATTATGGCAGGAAAACATTTTAAAGCAACTTCTTAAAAATTCTTTATATCTACAGCACTTTATAGAATTGTACATGACCACACATTTTAAACTGACCCTTAAAACAATGTGGAATATCAATATTTTGTTTCTAAGTGCCTATGTGGTGTAGTGTGCTTTCTGAAGGCACCAGTTCTGTAGGGTTTGGGCATTTACTGGGACAATTATTAATTGTAGCAGTAAATCACAAAATTGATTCTTTTGATGGCTTTAGAATCCAACCATGCGATATAACTCAAACAACGCACACACACAGGTACTAATACACGAGGATACATTTATTAATACATAGAATATGCATATAAACCTAACAGATCTTATCGAGAGGGTTATCAGAATACAAAATATATATATTCTGTCAGTTACAAAGAGTTACATATATCAAGAGGACATATGTTCAGTATATCATTCATTTAGACCGTTTCGTAAATGAACTTGGTTATAACTTCTAAATTAGATACTCAAAACAAGTACATAACTCTTAGGAATTAAATTGATATCAACTGGTTGGGACAACAATTGAATTCTCGAGCTGTAATGCATTGAAGTTGAATACTCATCCAATCTTTGGGGATTCAGATCTCCTGCGGGCTCTCTGGCTCTGTGCCAGACTGTGCTGTGCTGCTTGCGACTGACCGGCTAGTTAGTGTTGGCTTTAACTAGCAAAGTTTGTGCACAGGAGAAAAGATGACTGTGGGTCCCAGCAAGTCAGGAAGAGGACAGGTTCGTTCCTGATGAAGAGCTAGTTCTGAATAGTGATTCAGCTGTCCACAGTTCTGACCTGTTCACGAGGCCTGCTGCTGGTGCTAACCTCGGGTGGATCCTCTGGTTACTCTCTGGCAATCTCCGCTCTAGACTCTTAGAACAAAGGAAAGTTCCGGCACTCGGACACACTGGCCGTTCCGTGGTTGTCCGGGCTGAGTCTCAGGATGGTCAGGAGGTGCGCTGCGAGAATGTCCTGCCCTTGGGAGCCTTCTGCTCCTGGGCTGTCCTGCCCTGGAATTCTCCTTTGAATTCCCTTTAGAAAAGTCCACAGAAGTCTACCAGGCCCTCTGTGTTGCCTGTTTTTACCTGGAGGAACTTCAGCTCGTTGATTGGCTGAAAGTTCCATGGGCATCAGAGTCCCACGTGGGTTACTCGGCCCTACCAGTCCCTGATTGGTTGATCAAGGTGAGATATGAGTCACTTACTCCTGACACTTAGGAATGCACTCCAGATGTCCATCTGGCACTCCCTAGACAGATAGGCGCCAATGGATGACCATTGATCATGATAGCCAGGCTTAGCATCCCCATTTGGGAGCTGTCCCTTATCAGAAGAAAACATCTTTAAATCAGCCTGCATGAATAGTTTCTCTGTGGCTGCACCACAGAGATGAACAGAGAGATGAGGCCTCATTTGGGAAAGCACAGAAACACTTAATTCTGTCTTATTAACAAGCATTGCCGCTACAGTGGAAACATAGTGTCCTATAGTCTTTGTTTCAATTTCTCATTGCATGTTTTAGTTACAGCAAATAGTCTCCCTTGATCATGTTAATGACAAATTCCACTGTAGTCATGCAGTAGGCAAGGGTGCATTGCAGATTTGTCTTAAGGCTTTTTACTGTAGGTCTCTTTAGTTAAAGCAATAGCATGAACACTTGAAGAGTTGGGAAAAAGTTGGTCCAGTCAAGCGAAATAATAAGTTGAATTACTATACTGTATGTTGTTAAAATCAGTGTTAGAATGAAAACTTGCAGATATGCTGCCCCTTCAGGACCAGAACTGAAAATCTCTGCTTAGACACTTGATCTGCTGCAACACAGCACAGTTTAGCAAAATCTCCAGAGACAGCGAAAAAGACTTAAAAAATAAAAAAGCAATATGGTAAAAGAAAGTCTGGTAAGTAACTTAGCTGCCCAGTGCTTTAAAAGTGAGGAACCTTGAAGATCTCTAGGTAGAGCTCTGTGAAGAGCTAGGTTACATTTTTGTTTTCCTTGTTCTGTACATTTTGTAGTGCATTGCTTACTCATTGTTTATATTCCCATTGCAACTCAGAACTGGGAACCCACTGAAGCTAAGCAGGTGTGAGCCTGGCCAATACCTGGATGAGAGACCTCCTGGCAAAGCTAAGGTGCTCACCCCAAGGTCTGTGTTGGTCCTAATGTTCCAGTATAGTGACAGGGACACTATATTGTAAAAAGAAGCCATTCAAGAGATGACTCTCTGTAGTCATTAAAAATCCCTGAGCATTTCTCAAAAAGAGTTTGGGTGCTACCCAGGCTTGCTGGCCTAATTTCCCATTGCCCTTTACCCACCATGGCCTCCTAGTAATTCCCATCTATGAATTGGCTTCATCACTCCGTTCTCCTCACTGATAGATGACGTGTGTTGAGCGTAATGGCACATTATGGCAGCTGTTGCATTATTCAGGTTGGTGCTGGTGGAGTCCCCATTACCTGTAAAGAACTTTGAGTGGAGTGTCCAGAAAAGTGCTAAGGTATATACATTAAGTGTAAGGATATTATTTTCCTATACTGTATATGTTAATTCTCTCTGAATGGTTGTAATGTACATGTACATGTAAATGTATCAGAAATCAAATAAGAAGATTCTACAAATTGCTCCACTGTAGCTGTCTGTTTTAGAAAAGGCTAGTTTAACAAGGTAAGGAGTAGAGGCATGGCCTGAAGAAGCTATCATGAAGGGTCTTATCAACCTTAAACTCATACTTCTTATATGAAGTAGAATAGACAAACCCTGTTTTAGTTGCTCAAAACAGATCATTTGCTGTCTGATCTGAATTTCGAACAAAGAGCAATGAACCAAACCAAATTACTGTAATCAACAAAGGAAACTTTGTTTAAAACAAAAAGGGGAGGAATGGTAGACTACTGAGCCCTGAAATAAATTGCAAACTGTACTAATTGAGATTTTTATTGAACCTTCTTGTCATGATTTAAGATAATAGTAGGAGCAAAAGATCATAATTCACAATATATAGTTACTGTACACAATCACAATAATAACATGAGATCCACTATCTCAGGTCTGTTTTTAGTAAAATAAAAAGGGAAAAACAGTTTTTTTGTTGTTTAACTTTTTGTTTTGAAATCTGTGTCACATTTACAGTGTAATAAATGTGACTTTTTTTACCAAATTTCCAACTTGGGTACAGATAATCCTAAAATGGAACAGTTTCTGCTATTTTACAACATTTGCAAAGCACACATTAGGCACAAGGTACTTTAATACTGTAAATTAAAAATAAAAAGTTATTTTGGATATATAAAGGTTAGCTTGCAGAATTTCATCAGTATGCAAGCTGCAAAGGAACAAATATACAGTATTTAAATTATATGCTCATTATACTGTACATGTTCAATTCTGTTTTTTTTTTTAAAGCTCAGATATGAACTTAGTAAAACTACACATCTGAAATACAATTCCAGACTACATACTGTACTGAGTCAAGAATAACCACGTCTCTAATAGCCAGGTCAGAATACAGAAAAATTAAATGGCAATGCCACATCAATAAAAAGAAATCATGAAATTAATGCTCACTTTCTTTTTCTTTAACTTGTAGTCTTAAACTAAGGATTTCTATCAAACAAACAGCCTGAAAAAGACAAAGAATATCTGCAAACAATTTGCATAACAATTGCATAACAAGAACCCAAGGCACATTAAATTGTTCGATGGTGAAGTCAGTCCTGTGCAGATTTCCACAGCTTTGTGTCTTAATGGGAAGATAGATAGTATCTTTATCCATAAGACTGAAAATAATGTTTACATTATAATACTGGATCATTCCTGCTAGGTAACTTAAATCTTAATGAGTAGACTAGTAGATCATGCTGAGGCACAAATAGTAAAATGTGACTTGGAAACGTGGTACATTCAATGAATTGTGCCAAAGTAAAGTTATTCCTAACTTTTTCATGATGGTTTGAAATATAATTTTCAGAAGCATTGTGCCCAAAGTGGGCACTGTTAAAAAATGTGAGGCAAAACTTGCCCATACCAGCCTACATTCTAAATGCAAATAGAACAGGAGGGCTACTGTATAATTTAATACATGAAAACAACCGTCTTATAAATTGATTTTGACCTTAGCACAGCTGTTTTTCTGCAAAACACCACACATTATTTTATAGCTAAGCCATTCTGAAGTTATTTAATTATGGGTTTTAACATTTTTAGCAGCACTGTGAGGTTATCTTTCATAAACAAAGGCCATGAAGTACAAAACAGTTTGCTGGAAATATTTCCATTTCTGTTTTATCATATGAAAGGGAATATATATGTATAGTATTTCTCAGGTTTATTTAATCAAGACTTTTTGTTTTTTGAACTACCTAAAATGTTTTTAAAGTATATTTTGACATGTTCCATTATAAGGTGATAGAATTAAGGAACAAAGCAGAGCGAAAATATTTCAATGTCTAAACACTATCAACTGTTTAGCAGAATATTCTTTTCTCTTTCACTATTTGTCTTTTAATGTTTTTTTCTTTGTTAAAAGATGGAATAAATCTGCTCTTGAGTCTGAGGAAAAGAATCTGGACAGAGGTATTATCTCCCTTTGTCACGAGTCCCGGGAGTTAATCCCTGAGAGGATCAAATTAGAGTAACCCATAATAAATATTTCTTAGATTTACTTTAAAATTATCTGTTTTTGAAAAATGACATATACATTTTCTCTTATAGCATGTGTAAGCTGTTTTCAGTGGCTTCTGAAGCTACAGCACAGCCTTTCAAGAGTATTTTTTGTCTCCCACCTGTATTCACATAAAATTACCAGCTTCAGGTAGATTGGGTTCCCTCGTGGATTCTTTATCATGTGTCTGGATGACATATGCGGATTGTTTCACATCTTCCTTATTTCAAATGTCTCCAAGAGCTCTTCACCTGCAAGGTGAAGTCCCTCAGCAATGTAAAAATAACTATAAACTCACACAGTCACTTCTCAGATCCTAGAAAGAAATCTTCACCTGACTACAGACCAGTGTCATCAGTTGGGGAATAGGTGCCAATCACTGACAGTGTGAGTCCAGGAGGTATTGACTGACTTTCAGGGAGAAGGTTGTAACTGAAAGAAAAAAAAGCTATGCCAAAAGTCTTCAGATTAGGCTCACCAAATGCTTGCATTCTTTTAATTAATATACAAACAATTAGAAGCCTTTGTCCTTTTCAGAAACCTGTTGGCTTGGGACTATGTACATAAATATATGATTGGGTACTTAGACTTAAACATGAGGATTTAATTAGTTTGCATAACTAAATCTAATAAGTATATAGTGTAGTCCCTAGTTCCTCAGTCTACTCTACAGTTCAATAACCATAATAATAACATCTAACAACTAGCATCTGTGAGTAGCCAGTAACAGTTTTAACAGTAAATGGCATATATTCCACAAGATTCTGAAATATCTGCAGTCTGTCCAATCCCATCCTGTACCTCATGCAAGATTGCCTTCAGCTGAGGTTGTAAAGGGCTAATGGTGTGTGGATTGAACTGCATGCTCCAACGGTTTCACCAGTTTTTCACGGGGAAGGTGACAGACGTTTCATGCTCCCCAAGCCTACCATTTAATTCCTGCCACTGGCACTGCTTGCTGTTCTTAAAATTTTGGTCAGAGATTGTACAGAACTGTTTAAGAGGATTTAACATTATATTGTATGTTATACTGTTCTTTAGATTCTTTAGGTGCATCACTCATCCCTGAAAGACATATTCATACATTATCCAAAACTGAACATGACACGTCAGGCGTACATATGGGATTAATTTGGCTTTCTTGGGAACAGCAACACCTGCACCTTCCTGGGAACCTTCTGGCTTGCCTGTAATACCAGTGAGAGATGCACAACTCCTCCAATTGGTGCTAACTCTACTGTCTGGAACTGTGGACCTTGTGTCACAAGACAAATGTCTATGATTGGAAAATTTCTCATTTTATCCATGCAATACAGGAATCATTGCTGTGACCTAAGATACAGTATGCTGATGCAATTGGTCAATCCAAATTGGTCAGGTATTAAATGAAAACTACAAAAACGTACTTCTCGTGTTATAAAAACACATTTATTTATTATGTGAGAAAAAGAACTAGAATTTTATGTGACAATTTTAAAACTCTTGCCTTTAAAACATGTTGCCAATGTCATCAGTTTCTTAAAATATATATAATATATTAAGGGTTTATACAACAGACTGGGAGGCTGAATACACAAAAAGCTCAGCTGTAGGTCTAATATATAAAACCATTTATCTTATCCAATACATGCTGTACAAATCAGTTGTAAATAAATATTTGCTGATCACCTTCTAGTCAAATATTTCAAATAAATTTAAAGTAGTTTTTTTCTCTTTTCTCAAAGTTCAGGTGCAATGTTAAGTCTATCAAAGCATTTGGAAATCATATTCAATTGAAACGTAAATACTGTAACAAAGATATTGTTAATAATGTACAGTAGTAATGCACAAATGAAAGGCAGCACCCAAATAAAAAAGAGACAAATATTCTAAATGTGTTTTTAAATACCAAACAAATCAGGAAGGTTTTTGAGTATGAAACATTAAATGTGGTCAAAATGGAAAGAAAAAAACCAAGAAAGTATCAGGCCTCCCAGAGCATTAACACATTCCAGGCAGAACTGAAAAATGCAGAGGTCAACCTGGGGAGACATCAGGAGCGTACCAGAAACTATGACATTTGTATTTTTAAAACTGGGATAACCAGACTAAAATAAACATGTGCAGTGGGACGAAACATGATTTAATATTGTCAGAATACCTTCATCTCAACTACAGCATGCAGTATACAGTTTCAGCCTAAAACATAAACAAGGAGAAATGCCGGATCACTCCACTAAACTACAAAAACTGAACCAGCCAAACCTGAATTATGAGGCATTATAAGGGTTGGTTGGAACATACTGTAATAAAGCATGCTGTGTCAAAACTGGTAAGGACATTAGACTAATAGTACCTAAGATAGATACAGCTAGAGTATACATAAAAGGCCCAAGAGAGACGTTTAATATGAGGGGTGCAAATGCAGTTTGTTACAGTAAACCTCAAATGAGACCTTATTTGTCAGTCTGCAGTAACAAAACAGCTCCTTCTCAAAGTGTGAAGTTAAAGGATTTGTGAAAGTCAGCATAGAGCAAAATTATTGGAATAAGAATGCTGCAAATTTGCATTTGCTTGAAAATTCCCATTTTCAGAGAGAGTGATTGCTAAAACATAGAACGTACAGTACAGGTACTTGAAATAGCGGTCTGGGCACACATGCATAGCTGAACAGTCAAAAGGTCACTGATAACTGCTAGAAATTAAATAACAAAGGGCTGTGGATAGGTAGTCCATCTTTACATTTGATAACTTTTAACACTTTAATCTACGGTAGCTTCCAAAGATGCTAGACTTCCTTCAAATCCACAAGAATCACCAATGATTATGAACATATGTCTAAAATTTGCACCATAATAAAACTCTTGACAGAAAGAATAGAAACTGGTTTTCTGTTATCAATATCCTGTTAAGTATCTTGCTTATCCTTTATCTTACAATCCAAATTTCTATGTCTACTGTTATAATGTATACTGTATAGTTTTGGTGCCTTCAATGAATGAAACCATAATTCAGTGAATGAAAATATAACTGCAATCTTGCATGACTGAAAAACAGCTTGAGACACCTGTTTTTCCTTCACATTCATAAACATCTGACTGACTGTGTGATTTTAAAAATGTTTTATGCAACACTTGCTTTGCCAATGACATACATATTCAAATTTTAGGAAACAACTGAAAAGATAAGAAAATATTCTCTCCTTCTCTATAAACCTCACAGGTATCACAGGTGATCAAACCTTTAAATATACAGTATGCCACTATCAGTAGATGTGTCACATCTGCTGCTTGTTGGTTTAAACAATGCAAAGGCAACTTATTATTCATAAGTCATAAACCCTGCTAAATGCTTTTCATGGGAATTCAGAAGAAATCTAATGATTACAGAATAATGTTTAATTGCTAATTGCTAAAACTAGGGCAAATTGCTAGTTATTCTAAAGTAAAAGCAGTATACTACAGTATATTCCCCTATGCTCTACTGGTATGAAAATTTAGAGATATCCAACAATACTGCAAAAGACTAGAAGGTGGGAAAGTTCCAAGTACAAAGGAACCACTAAATTACATATGAAGCCATGTAAAGCAAAACTAAAGTTTATTAAAATACTGGGAATATAATTCAACAACTCTCAATTAAACAGCTGTTTAATACAATGAGAGAATGTCGAATGGGCAATTCCAATATGAAAGACAATGAATAAACATACTGTAAAACATATTTTCAGATATAACAAACAAATTCTGTATTGCCTGTATACTCCTGACATGCTGTAGGCATGCAGTTCTCATGGTCATATTCTAAATGTCCTTTATTTTTCTGGGGGATGCGGATGCTAACAGCAGGATTAAGTCTAAAGCCTGTATATTTTTAAATCACAAGGATATACTGTAATACACGGTAATATATTTGTCAATAATATAAATGTGTGTATTGGTGTATTTGAGAGATCCTTTGTCTGATATAATTAACCATATTTTGCTTTATAAAACAGTGAATTCCACTATGTCTGAAAATCTGTTGTATTTTTATGTTTTATTGTATGTATAATTCTAATATATTCATGTGTACATACAGTATATATACATAAGAAAAATTGTCTGTGCACTACAATGCTCGTAGCTTGTACTTGCCAAGCCTGATGGACATAATGAACAACACAATGAGAAAGTTATCAAGAGTATCATGATAAAGTTATCACTTTAGTTATTAAAGTTATTAAAGAGTTATCACTGAGCTACTGTATAATGGTTTCCTTCTGCAACCTTGCTGCAGATACTTTGTCACAATACATATACAGAGAAAATCTGCAGAAATCATTACTTTCAAGTCATAACTATACAGTATAGAAGAGTCTGGCTTTTTAACTTTTAAACTAAAAAATTTCTATTAGAAATTTAAATCCATTTTTAGAAAGACTGAATGTTTCCCCCTGCAAACACGACCACATCAAGAGTCAATCTTACTGTTGCACGTATTGTTCCATAGCAATTTTACCCAGTGAGTACTGTATATGCCTAACACCCAATTGTCTAGGAATTAATTTGCAGAACTGCAATCTTGATATACTGATACTGTAAAAGCCACTCCAAAGACTACATTTATGATGTTGAGGCATTGGTTAGGCATAGCTTGGTTGAGGCATTTGCAGTACAGTATGTTGTTATTTGCTTTTTAACAATTACTGCTTAATGAACACAGTCTAAACAGAACGGTAGGCTACTATACGTTTTGATCTCAATGTAGGCACTATGTGGCCTTTTGCAGGCTTTCAAAGCCCTGTGTAAATCAAAATAATTCACCAAACGGGAGATGCCATAGTATTTGCATGTTGTTGCATCACTTCAGAAAATAATAAAAATGTTGAAAAATCAGACTTGCATAACATCTTAAAAACAAAAATCAACAGCTACCTCAATAAATCTGTTGAGAAATGCCTTAAAGTAGATTTTAGTTTGCTTATATAAGCACTGCAAATACCATACAGTGGAAAATATCTCACAGAATGGCTTCTTGACAACACTGCTGCTTTAAATGTGAATGCAACCTCTAATTTGTAAACAGCCTCTGTAGTTTTTGTGAACACTACAATATTAGTTAACAAACTAAAATGAAACCTTTATCATTTTTCATTTGTAAGTACTGATCTGGACAAGAGATTACCTTCTTCACCAAATAAGTAACAAAAATAAGAACAAAAAAAATCATTTTTCAGCAATAAAGTGTGCATCTGTTTAGTAATTAAGAAATATGTTCAGAAACATAATATATTTTGTGAAGCATTCCTAAAATTAATAGATGGAAGACATTCTGTCATATCCTGCTTTGATTTTGCAGGGGGACACAGAAACCTAAAGCATTTTCCTCATTTAATTACCAGAGATTTGGTACTGGAGTATTCTCTAGAAAGCATTACATTCAAATTAAATTTTCACACATCAAGCTTCTCAGTGTGCTGTCTTGGAATAAGCGGTAAATAACATTCCTCCTGAAGTGGTGCACTATGATAACATTACACAAAGGATATTCCTACAGTACCTCATTAGAATTTTTTGCTAAGTAACACTGTGAAGAAATGTTCTATTTATATGCAAAAAACAGGCTAATAAAAGAAAAAAAAAACATACAATGATTTGACCTTGCATTGGAAAGCAAACCTTGTTTATTGATGGACATTTGCTCTCACGTTCACAGTTATCAGTGTTTATTGTGGGTACTTCATTATTTAGCCTTAGCCTATAAAAAATTATTCTTTAACACCCTATACAAAACATTCAGTTTAGAACACGTGAATGAGACGTATCAACTTACAGCTTTTAATATTATTATTATTATCATCTTTATATAAAAGTCTTCTCTACTGAATGCGGCAGGGACAAGAACATTTTGACTACCTCCCATTACTGCTACTACTACTGAGAATAAATTGTGCACAGATATAACAATTCAATTTCATATATACAGTAGCACACAGAATTTGAACGTGAATTTGACATGCTTACATTCATCTTGCAAATGCTTAAGGAACAGAATCAAATGATAGTCATTGCCACATAACATCAACAGTGGAATCTATACAGGTACAGTATGTGTGTTCATCACCTGAGGCAAGTTGCTAGAACCAAATGATAAATAGCTCTCTACCCTATTGTGTTTCCATTGCGTAGCTGTCATGCACAGAACTGTATACAGTACATCAATTCTCCGTTGACTCTGTTATTTTATATGATCTTCTGTTTCCTTCTATTTCTCTTACATTATAATTCTTTCAGAGTCTACTCCCATGACATTTTACACATTTAAGTACCGTATACAGTGTTACAATGTCGGTTCACTAACTCCTTTGTGTTAATCACCTCTGGTTTACCTTACTCTGTCTAGATTGTTTGAAAAGATCTCATCAATGTAACAAGTTGCTTCTAGCTTGTCCTTTAACAAACTGAGTAAGAAAAAAATTGCAAAACCATGTCTACCATTTCATTTTCAGCAGCTTCTTTTCAAATTATATGACAAAAATTAAATTCACCCATCATAACAATGTCTTCCTTTACTCAAGAGTTAAAACAATTTCATAACATATTTGCCAATCACTGTGGAGGTACAGCTTACAGTACAATTAAACCACCCAACTCAGTTATTTATACTGTAGCTCTATTTCCAAATATTTATGTACAGTGTAGATGACATAGGACTACTGAGATTTGGTTCAGATACCACCCAAGTATACTCTCAAGGATGTCATTATACAAGCTCATTTATATTCTCACGAGAAATTAGGATTTTCACATTCAAATGACAATCTGATAAATCTCATGTGTTCATCGGATTTACCCTGGCCCTCTGGGGTCAGTTTGGTTTGGCCACAGAACTGTTTCAGTTTATTTTGTTCACTCACACATGTATGACATCACCTCATAATAACACCTTATAAAAACGTTTGCAATAATGGAAGAAAACACCAGCCAGAAAGTGAATGCATTAAGTTAAACTAGGGTCACATTGCACAATTACTCGTTCTTAGCCAGGAAAAGGTTTTACACCCTACATGGTATTTGTAAGAAAACATTTGCAAATCAATTCAGGTTTTTATTTGATAAAGAGTTTTTCCAAAAGTTTTATAAAGTTATGGACCACCAATGCACAGTACTTTGAGACTCAACAATTTGTAATGGATGACATTTGATGCTCAGCACATATAGATTAAAACATGATTATGTGGAAGCTTCACAGGTACCAACGAAAAACATCTGTTATCTTGTTCTACATTCAGGTTGTGTCCAAACAACACAAAGCATAGTGTCCCTAAACACCCTGTAAAACATTATAGTGCCTTAGTTTAATCTCTTTAGGTAATAAAGCAAGAAAAGGTTTAATAACCTCATATTGTGAAAGATTAAACTGAAACACACAGGGCTCACAGTCTGCTGACAAAGTGCACACACTGAGTACACAGTGGAACAATTTCAGTCATCATTTGTCTTCAAGAAATATAGAGGGACTCTCAGACTTCAAATTTTCAGTGTCTTCAAAAATAGAACCCTGTTCAAGCTGTTACTTTTTCATACAGTATGTTGCAATATTATTTATCAAAGCAGGTTCATTATGAATAAGTTTGTCCTCTCCCATCACTTGATTCTAATTTAGCATTATCCCTATTTGTCTTGCTAAGATCTGCTTGCCAAATACAACATATGTATATGAGTAAATAAAAAAATATGTCTGTGATGTTATAGTTTCCCTCATTTTTACTCTGGGATACCTACAGTAGTAATTTAAAAACAACATCTTAAAAAATTTCAGTTAGAAAACAGCATACGTAAGAACCTGGCTTCCATATGAAACCCAAGAAGTTTCATGTGTGGGTGTGAACCCTCAAAGACATTTGAGCATATTTTTTACTGATTTACAAATTAGATTTCTGTTTGCAGCCATTTGAACAGGCAACTCCAGCCTTTGGGGTGAATACACTTAACAGGAAAATATTTTACTATCGCACTTTGTATTTTGTCTTAAACCATTTTGCTCTTACAGAAATCAAAATATTGTGAGATCGTTTTAACAGATGGTTAGATTTTCAGAGTTCTGCTCACTTGTAGCTCTGCCTGACAGGTGACAGATTGCTTACATAGAGCCAAACAGCCTGTTTCACACAGCTAGCCAATGGGGGCACAACTAACCTGCAGTCTGCTCTGGCTCTGCTGTGGGCATGAATTGAAAGTCTTGTAAATACTCAAATATGCATGAGCAAGCAGACAACAGGCTTTTTGGCAAAAGATAGACACAGTTTGTTGATGCAGAACCCATTACAGAGATGTAGATAATTTCATACCTATCTCAAGGAATGTCAATGCTTGTAAAATCTAGAGAGGCTTTACAGACTGTACATAAATATTTAAAAGGCTTGGTTTTTTATTTTGAACAATTGGATAGCATTAATAAGACATTGATTGTGGGGCAAATGAATGTGTGGGATCAGAGAAGTGCACAATGTTTTTTTTTTAAATTTATAGAAATTATACATTTTTATATAGTGCTCTGATTCTTCCTTTCCTTAATCTTAAAAAAATGAATACTTATTTATATTGCCTCTTATATTCTATATCCAAAGATAATACAACACCCCCCATAAAACACAGAATGAAATCTTAAGAAATGCACATTCCTTAACGTAGTCAGCATGTTATATGAGCCTGGTGAGGCTATGCTTATGTACAGTACTGTAGGCACCATATCTTGAATAAAAGACTGCTGCTGTAAAAAGCTTAACTAAGTATTTGTTTAGGAACTGCACAGCTTGTAATTAGGAAGAGTGCTGATTTCACACACTCTTCTTGTTTTTAAACTGCAATTGGAAATTTTAAAGCCTTTCCAAATGACTCTCGAAGCCATCTCTCAAGATGCCCTAGGGTCACTTAAATTCAGGTATGAAGACTACTGAGGCAGTTGAACAGTAAAAATACAATGAAAGAAACAGCTAAAGGATGCTGTGGCTGTGTTATGTGCGTGACAAGGCTTGTAGAAAGTATATACTGAACAACAAAGTTCCTGTAAAGCTACATCTGGGAATTGTTTCATTCGTTCATAAAGTGGTGTGATTTGGCTAGTATCAGTATGACTAATTCTGTAAAGCTAAGACTAACAAAAACAGGACTTTGGATCAAAAGGATCAAGACTTTGATGCTTTGAACTTTAAAATATCTTAAAACTTTAAAATGGTAATATTTTTAACCAGAAGTATTAAGCAAGTAACTTTATCATATTTGACATGGAAAAGATATGCCCATCCATTGACCTGTCTACTCTATAATCCCTAGAATTTTACCTAATTTATAAAATATTTATTTTTAAAATACAATTTTAAAACCACTACTGCATTAGAGGCAAATAAATATTTCCTTCTGATACTTGAAATACATGTCAGAATTTGAGCTACAGTAAGTGTATTTGACATGGTAATAAATCATAATGATAATAAATTAGTTTCGCAACCTTAATGACACAGACAAATACAAGGTCAACTATAATCGCCATATCTCTGATGGAAATGAGGAGGTACCATATCAAGGAATTCATCACAAGAGTTCTACTAGATGTAAGAAAAGAAGGCTATATTTTTTCCCTTTGAAATGTTAAGATGTTAGACCTTGTCAATACTGGTAGTATTCCACTTGACAGGGGCCAGAACCTTATTAAAATGCAAAGAGCACAAAAAACAAATTTTAGTCCTAAAGTGCTGTGCTGTGCCACAGGAGTAAAAAACACTCAGAAGGGATATGAGGTTGAAGACAAAAGAAAATGACTTTGACCCACATGTGAACTTTATTTGATTTTATGTTGGTAGCTTTTAAAGTCCTAAATAAGTGTCAGAGAACCAGAACATCAGAAATGTCTGCAACCATGATGTTTATTTTCATAATACAAACTGACCAGTTGTTTGAATGAGAAACTAAATCTGTTAGATTATTATTTATCTATTGACCCAGTGCATTTTATTTAAGAGATTCTGCATTTACTACATTTATGATGTCTTCAGAGGCCTTCCCTGCTGTGCTAAAAGTGCTCTTCTTTTGCATTCAGTGCTGTCATGTATCCTAGAATGGGCTTATGTCTCCACAGCTCATTAAGAGTTCAGTAGTGAAACAATAATATAATACAGCACACAGATCAGCATACTGTAGATCACAATGCCATGGGAGTCACTATAGAAATGCTCCATCATTCATACTGTACTTTTGCTTATGTTTGGACATTGTCACCACCTTTAATACATCAATACTTATTTCCCATTTAATGTACACACCATATGTAGCATAACATTCACCATACCTGTATCTTATATCTCTTGAACCTTAAAAGATCATCCATCATGCCAATTGTTTTGATAACTGCAATCCTATGTCTTTGATGCCAAAACGTCATCTGCTCCAGCTGGTACAATGTACAGTAGGGCAGCAAATATTCCCCTTGGAATTGAGCAGCATGAACACATTACTCTACGGTTAACTAAATTGTCAACCATAGAGTTTCAAATCCGAGACAAGGCGCTCTTCTTAACTCAGTCTTTTAAAATGGATCCTGATAACCTTAAAGATCTTTTGAAATTCTTAGATCCTTTGTATCACACAAGCTGCTCTGGTTGAACCATGAACTACAGTACGTGGAAGTGTATTTAAAACTAATACCATGAGGTGCTGGGATTTTGTTACCCAAAGGATTGTACAGGTACTGTAGGTGTATGAAAAGAAAGCACTCTTTTGAATGTGGTACCCTAATTTCTATTAATACTGTAAATGGCTTCATGATTATATACTAACTACAGTACCACATGGGCTTGATAGATCAAATGGCGTTCATTTGTAATCATTCATACAGTATATCCTTATGTAGATTTTGGTCTTTTTGTACAGTAGCTCCCATTTCTAAGAGATAGATACAGTACTTAAGGATTTTCATTCAGATATTGTGTATCACCATCTCACTCTGAATATTTTGTCTTTCAATCAGAAAGTTCCTTACCACCCCCTTGTTTAAATTTCAACCAAGGAGTGATGTTTCCCATACATCTTTACATTTGAAAGTACTCTGAGTCCATAGCAAATCCTTTGTCCTTGATGAGTTAACCAAAAAGATGTGAAAATTAGTGCACTTATTAATGTTGTTTCAATGGAAAAAAAAATAGGCAGTTTTTTGCACATTGTGAACACTACTGTATACTTTCTATTATTTTTAAGGAAAAGCTAAAAATACTGTACTGTAATGTATATTAAAAAAAATGATTTATCCTTCAACATCCAAAGTTCCTCTGTCTAATCCATTAATCCTTTTAACAAAACTGTTTCACTTCATATTGTCACATCAACTTGGCTCAAAGAACAATTGAAAAGAAAAGTGACAAGAATAATAAAACCCTGCAATGGGATAAAAAAAAAACAAAGTTGACAATCATATTATTTTGAACAAAAAGATGACTTCTTAGGCACTCATATTTGCTCAAACAGAAAAGAAAAGCATCATTAACAGCAATGCTGCAATTGTCTAAAATCTATTAAAATAATATTCACCAGTCCTATTAATGATTTGTATGTTACATTTAAATATTTAGTATTTTGAAATGATCAGAAAAAAAATATTTTTTAACAAGACTATATCAATGAGATATTTACTTTAAGTAACTAGCAGGAGGTTAGAGCAGAAAACATATTTAACAGTCATTTCACAGCTCATGGTGCATGCCCATAATGTCTAATTGTCCAGTCACTACAGAATTTTGTATGTGACATGTTTAGGTTTTACACAATATTGAAAGATCTATCATTGTATCCTTAAAAAATATCCTGAAATAGTATTACAAAGGCAAATATCTTGATAATCACTTTCAACATGTTAATTAGTAAGATTTCAGTATACTAAAACTTAACAATTCTGTAAATCCTTTTATTACGAAAAATAAGAATACTGTATGTCAGTGCAAAAATCAAATACCACACCTCTGATCTTCATGATTGTGATTCAAGGTGCATACAGTTCTGCTTCAATGATTAAATGTCAGAAGATAATATGACCTCAGGTTTTCCATGTGTACTGTCTATATTTTTAGCAAACCATTACAAGTCATTTTGCAACAGTAGCCACATCTCTATTTTCATGAGTATAAGCTGTCATTCATGTCAAGCCTTTATAAAAGACAGACAAAACAGGTGGAAAAACCAATTGGGAGCAACAGTGTCAGAATTCTATTTATAATATTCAATAATAAAGCTGAAACTCCCACAGTGAGGAAAATGGAACCCCAATTAAATTTTCATTTCACTTAAGCAGCTGCGTAATTAAATGTGCCTAAACTTCTTCTAAAAATAATTTCAAGTGTCTAAGATAGTATTGTCGAAACCAAGCAGGGTTTAATACAAGCACAAAGCTTATTTTTTATTAGCAATTACATGGTATTTGATGTTTTCTTGTCTCTAAACGTTAGGTACTAAACATCTGATTTCCCCCATTTTAACTTCTTTATTCTAAATTTTCAAAAAAGGAAATGCAAGATGCTTCAATTTGATGCTATTCTGTTTGGACAGGACAGCAAGTTGCCTTAAGACAGAAGCATATAGAAAATAAATTGATGTGTTGTCCATAAAAACATTAGGGTTTCTGTGCGCTGTAGCATTTAATTTCCATGGGTGCATTCACAAGAACAACCACCATGACCTTTAGAGTTTTAGCAGTTTTTCACGTAGACCAAATTGAAAAAGATTAATAACTATTACTCAGCAAACCACAAAATCCAACATATGGTTATTAAGTAAAATCAATCAACACGTACTGTTTTTGACAAAATGTAAAAAATAAATATAAAAAAAGGTTCCCTTCTATTTCTAAAGCTCTTTGAGATCGTTTGTGATGAAAACTTACCAAGCAAATACTGTATTAATTACATACAGTATGAGACACTGAAAACTATCTTTATGTTTAAGCAATAAACTACAGTATTTTACTTCACAACTGTAAGTCAGTTTTGCGTTTTTATTGAAACTCAGTGTTAATATGTTGACATATTTTTCCATTAAAAGGAAACAAACAATAAGGATTGAACTTAAAAGAGATAAAGAATTACAGTTATGATCTTACCCTGTTCAGAAAAGCTAAGCACATATTTTCAAAATCTTCATTTTTCCCCCAAAGATGACACATACTGTATGGGGATTTTTCCTTGCAATGTCAGGCATTGTCAATAATCCTAATCATAATAAAATTTTCAACAAAGGTGCATTGACACTTGTTCAAGTTGTGAGGCACGTGTTTGAAGTGCAGAAAGAAACCTACTGTCTAGTCTGCACTACTGTATATTATTCATATACTGTACATAATGGCAACTGGAATTCCCAAAGTAGCAGTACTCGGTTGACTGAACACTCCCAGAAAGGTGGGTTTGAGTCTGCCAGAATGCCACCGCTTGTCATGAAACAGAGTTCCTTTGAATTGTGGGGCATCTGTAAGCTCAAAGTGCTGTCAATGAGATATGAGTATTCTTCTAGTTAATGCTAACAGTCCTGGAAGTGTTGTGAAACTTCTACTGTGCAATAAAACTGGGGGCCAAACAGTGCAGGGTAAGAGGGATCTAGAGTCAAGGTGACTGGTGATTCATAACTGGTGGAACATGAGATTGTTTCTCAAATTTTCAATGGGCTGTCTAATGTGGAAAAATGATAATGACTCACCTGTACAATTTGCCAAACCCTTCACTATTTAATTTGCTGTTCTCCTTCTAAAGTCCAGTTAATAGCATTTCACCGCCTTTATAGGGCAGTGATTTTTATGGCTGTTGCATACAGGATTCTGACCCTCCATTACAGAAGGGTACTACATCTTTTCTTCTCATGCTTTATTTCCAAATCATCAAGACCAGTATGACAGGTTTAAATGTCATATCAAGGTAATGCAGGGAATGTGCTTTTATCAGAATCTGACAATCAGCCATCACTTTGATCTCTATCTTGTCACTTAGTCAATGAAATCACACTTAGTCAATGAATAAACAAGAAAGATTAAGGAGATGTTCCAAAAATAAGAATGTAATGCATGGATTCATGTAGAAAGCTTGTGTGTGTGCCCTGCTGGCATACGGTTTCTCTAATTGTGATTGAAAGGTTTCTTGCCACTGAATCCCCAAGTGATTTAAAATCTTGTGGAGCAAATGTTTAACCACACAGTTAAACCAGATGTGTATATTTTATCTATTATATCTATTTAAAATATATACATAAACAAGGAGCTTAATTTCCAGGTCAAAAGCATAGCATGTTTTTAATGTACACACTAGAGATTCACTATCTAATGAGGAAACACTTCAGGTGAATTTGTTCTAAAATAATAAAGATTTAAGCATTTTTTATTACACAGATACAGTAAATGTCACTCGTTGGGTGATTTTCTCACCTAAATTAATTTAAATGGTAATTTAAAGTTGCCTTCTTCACATACTATTTAAAAAATGATGTTTGGAAAATACTTTGAAAGTGAAATACTTCACAGCAATTCTTTCTCTCCCATTCACACTGATCTCTGATTCCTTGTGATTTACAAATTAAGCACTCATTATATATTGTCATTAAACCAACTACCTTCATGGAAACATCTCTTTAATTGTAGCAGAAAAACATGGTATAAAATCATCAAAGTCAAGATTTATTTTCTCATCAAGAAAATAAATACACAGAAATTCCATTGAAAGAGCTCTTTTTTCTCCTTCAGCAAACACAAGCTGCTGTTTAAAGAGTATTTTTTGCTTGGTGCTTTCATATCTAATATACCTAATGCTCATAACAATTCTGTAATTATAATAAATGCACAGTGATTATTATTAGTACTTGAAAAACTGTCTAAGTTTGCTTTTTCACACTAGATAGAAAGTGACATCTCATTATCTCAATATTTCCTTTTGTCAATTGGTTAACTAGTAAATGAGGGTAAATTCTGACATAATGCAAATCATTTTTTAGTGTAGTAATGATGAAAATAAAGAAAAAACTGAATCTTATTTGGCTTTTATAAGTGTAGTTTTACTGATTCTTCCAAAATGAAAATCCTACTGTGTGTACAATGCATTTCTGTAGTGTGAATTATACTTGATTTTGTCCAGACAAAGAATAAAAAAGGTAAAAAGTTCACAGTGCCTTTTTGTGTCAGAGTGCATCCGGGACCAATAAATAAAAGGAGAGCTTAATTTTACAGGTATTTCACCCTGATGAAATATTTGCTCACCCTGTCAGTTTGTTCTTGATACATTTCTTATTAAACATGTCCTGCATGATACTCTGTTGTTATTTCTCCTTAAATTGCTATTTACCATGAAAACTATTTCAGTAAAATATCTTGCAAAGAGAAATCTCAGACCTAATTTGATGTATGCTGGATGCAAATTACTCCTCCAAAAAGCTAAAAAGCTTGAAAAGAGCATCTCAGAGTAAAGAGAATTGGGAATTGTAAAGGTATTGTACTGACAGGTAATCTAAGTTCTTCTTCTAAGATTGTCATGGCATTTGCTGACACTTTTGCTGCTTCTTCTGTACCTCATTGAAGTCAGTTTTTAAACGTTCTGAAGGCTTTCTGTAAATGATCTTTTATTTATCAGAATAATCAGGAAGATAAATGAAATTCTAACAAAAAGTCCCAGAGAAGATCTCATTCAAGCACATCTGCCACTTGGGACTATACTGTATTTTGTAATACAAAAACTTCAGGTTAACCGGGTTAAAGAACCCTGAAGTCTAAAAATACAAATAAAGCAGTTATGTAAAGGTATGTATATAAGTTTAATTTATTTGGCTTTTCAATTGCCAAAGACAAAATTCCCGAAACTGTGCGAAAATGTGAGCCTATTACTCAAACTATTTAACGAAAACACATTAGTGTTTTGAGTATAAATTTGCTGAACTCTTGCCTTTGCTATTTCTTTTAGTTTTAATTCCAAATGCAAATTTCTGAACTACACATTCAATTTTATAAATGCAATTCTGTTATGTTCATGTTGCTTCTGTTGGTCTCAGATTTCCTTTGTACATATACAGTAAATACACTTGACAATGTCTTTATTTGTTTACAGAGAAAGATGAAGTGTGATGACAGCATTTTACTACATGAATATATCTTTGCTGATGATGCAGACAACTTATCTTGGCAAAAATATGCTGACTGAAATGTTGGCAAAACTTCACTGGACAGCATGACACTGCCCATTTCTGGACACTGGAGGTTACTAACTATATGTGATGCCTTCTCCCAAAAGTCTATTGTTTTATGCATATAATGCAGTTTACATTAGGAGCTAGTTGTTTGGGGGTAAACCATACAATTACCTTGTCCAACCCAATATAAAAATGTTGTAATTTCTGTTTTTAAGAAATGTACTATTAGTCTCAAAAAGTGTGTAGTAAAATGTTTTGCATACCTACCAATAAAGGTATATTATAGTTTGATTATACTTTTATATTTATCCTAGTGTGAATAATATGATTAACCTTCTTTAAGTTGTTGTTGAAATTTATATCAGAAACATAATTAAGCCAGTAGACATTAAACTGGTGCATACAACTGATTACACATAAAGTGATTTTTAAAACTTTAAGACCGATACATAAGAAAACAGTACCTATAAATAGCAGCAATATATCACCAACTCTAAAATGTGTCTGTCAGGGGAGGGAGAGTAGGAGAGAGCTACTAATTGCATGTGATTGCTTCTGGTGGCTGAATGATAAATGATAAAGATCATGAATGAATTTTGACTGGGCCTATATTTATTAACTCTTTAAAGTAGCTTGGTACTGTATGACTGAAGACATATTTTCATAAGACCACTCTGAATTAGTCATAGATTAATATGAATAGCTTCATTTTCTTTTATTTTCTCTTGTGCAGTCATTATCAAATTATGCATCAGGATTTCCATTGTAAGTAATAGAACTACATTCTAATGAATAAAAAAGGGAGCCTCACCCTCTTCAAAAAATGAATATTTTCTTGCTGTCCTTATGTCTCAAATATGTCAAAGAAATAAATTGAGCTATCAAAAATGTTAGGATGTATGTTTAAACCCTTCAAAAATGTAACATTACAGAGAAGTAATTTATCCAACTTTAAAAGAACTCTGTTTATTCCAGGTCTATGCACAGCAGGACTGTGTCTGGAGCTTCATGGTGCCATCCATATACAAAGCAGCAGAACGGCTCCACACTGTGAGGATGAGATCAAACACTCTTGTCTGGTGAAAATGAATAATATGAAGCCTTTCTACATTAACCTTTATTTAGCCAGTTGCTGAAATCTAATCTAATTCAAATAATCGGTTTTAAAAAGAGGCATCATGTCTGTTCATGTTTATTTGTTTATAACTTTCTAAATCAAAACAAATAAATACTATCCCAAAATTAAAAGCAATTTATTAATTCAATCAAGATCAAGACCCTTGTTGTTCTGTAAGTAGCAGTAAAAGTTAAAAGTTAAATTTCAAGAAAGAAATCCCTAAAGATTAAAAATAAGAATCATACGAGTTCTGTTTACATATTATAAACCCCCAAAATTGCTAGACTGGTTGCATTCAAAATAATTTACAAGTTATGTTCTGACTTTAAGTAAATCACAATTTAACCTGAAACGTTAATGACATTTATCATAAATTATCAAACCTTACCAGACAGATTTCCATCTACATATTTATATAATAACATTATTGGTATCTTAAACAGATATCAGATAATAGATCTTTATATTTGATCAAGAGGCTTATCTGCAATGTTACATACAAAATCCCTGCAGAAATTAATGTAATGCATTCATAAGTCACCTTGTTGAGAACCTACAGTATACAATAAATACAACATGGATGGGTACAAATGAAGATACTGAAGCAGTACATGGAAGGATGAACAGGCCACAGACGTAAAAAAAATACAAAAAAAAACAGAAGGCAAGGATAGGTGTCATTTATTCATATTATGTTTCTAAAATAGTATAACGATTTAGCATTTTGGTTTCCTTCACATTTGTGGTAGTGTAGGGAGCATTGGTAGAAGAGTGATTATTATTGTTGCCTTGCTGCACTGGGGTCCTGGGTTAAATTACCAGGGTACTATCTATAAGGAGTTTGTATGTTCTCCCTATGTTCTTGTGGGTTTCCTCCAGGTGCTACAGTTTCCTCTCACAGTCCAAAGACTGGTAGATTAAACTTTGTCCTGGTCTGTGTGTGTATGTGTAGTGCATTCCCTGTGATGGACTGGCATCCCATCCAGGGTGTATCCTGCCTTGTGCCCATTGTTTGCCAGATTAGGCTCCAACTCCTCTGCCACCCTGTACTGGATAAAGCAAGTATAAAATGGGTGGATGAAAGCAATGTGGTAGTGTTATGAAGAGAACATCAGAGTGTAACTGTGCTTATAATATGCATGGGTTTGTGAACTGTAAATCTTTTAGTGCATCATGTACTGTAGATGTATATGTACTTTTAATTACCAACAATTACATGGGTTGAATGTTATCTTCTACTGTACATTATGAAAGAAGATATTTTATAATTAAAACTAACTGAAATTAATGATAGTAACATGTTCATCATTAAAGAACAACAAGTAGTTAAACTAGTTACTAATAAAAGTAAAGTTTCTAATAGTTAAATAATAGCCACTTTTTTTTTCCTTTCTGGTTCTTACCTCAGAACCCAAGAAAAAATAACACACAAACCAGTTGACTTTCATGAAGGTCTGCTTTACGTTATCTCAGAAATCTTTAAAAACAAAAACATTTTTTGACACTTCTGCTAATTGTTTACAACAACCACTAAAATTTGAAATAGTAATCAGCTGAAAAGCTATTTGCTGAGAGCATTTGGTTCCCGTTAGCAACTGTTGACTATCAACAACGCTATATTCATTATGAAATAAATGCAAATGCATTGCAATAGCCATCATGGTGTTTTCAAACCTGCTATTCGGTTCTTTCAGTTTTCTACTTATACTTGTGTGAAAAAAAAACGTTATGCAAGCTACCTTTTAAAATATGCATTTTCAGAGTATCTTACTGTTTCCTTCCTTCTGTGCAACCATCTGGGATGAACAAAATGACACCAGTTTGCTTAAAGTGCAACAGACTGAGGATTCCCCATGTTGATACTCCTTGTGTTTCAGGCCATTCAAACTAAAGATAATTAACAGTGAAACTAGATCCAAATATTAAATTCAACTACAACTGTAAATGAAGAAGAAATACTGTATTAGTTAGTACAGTAAATGTGTGTTTTCAATAAAGTGAACAAGTGAGGACACACATTTTGTTTGTTCAGTATTGTAGAACTTGCTAACGTGTTATTAGGATATCTGAAAAAGAAGTAACCCCAGAAGAGAAAAAAAAAATCCACAAATCATTTACCTCCAACTGTACAACAGGCGCATTTGCAATAAATGAGCATCCACAGCAATCTCAGCAACTAACCAGGTATGCCTTCCTACCCTGAAATTTAGTCATTATCTCAAGCATGCCTCCAAATTCCAGCAACACAAGAAGTTTTGGGCCACAAGCGATATGCCACTTACAACACAAGACTGAGGTGGATGAATATTAACACTCTTGAGAACAAAGCAGTGACATTATAGTAACTCTACAGTTGTAGCATATACTACAGTATAATAACATACTGTACGGTACACTTTATATACCCAATATACTGTACTGTGCCATGTCATAATAAAGTGTCACATTAACACATAACACATTATGCACACCAAAATATATACTGTAGCAGGGGATAAAAAATACATTATTTATTAGATTGGTTACTTTTGTGTCTAATATAGGTTGTTACTCAATTAACTACTGCCTAATGAAGGCAATTAAACAAGACAGGGCAATTGCCTAGTTTGTCAGATTGCTTGGTTTATTAATTTTATATTGTAAAAATCCCTTTTGCCATTTGAATACATCAGGTTTTAGTCCAATTAACACTCTAGTAATTTTGGTTCTCACAAAAGAACTAAGCAATTAACACAGAGAAACTACTTAAATATGAACACTGTAATGGAAAATTGACATTTTAATGGTTTTTTATTTAGTTTAATAAGGTAAACCTGTAGAGTACACCACATCTGTGTTACCGGTACTGGATGCCATTTTGTCATTCTAACTTTGCAAAATTTGTATACCAGAAATGTTTGTGCAATATACTATAGCCATGAGTCAGGTGAACATGTCCCAGCACCACTGGGAGAGATATGAGCATTTTTACAGTATGTGCAGCATTTCCTTCAATTCAAGTAAATGACTAAATAGTTTTTTAATGGCTTTTCACCAAATGCTTTTATTCAGCAACAATTGAGGTTGTTCAATTTAAAATATATATATATTTCCACCCAAATGAATATATTCTAACACTATACATTACAAATTGATTTCACCTCTTCATCTGTATCAAAAATATTCTCCTGTAGTGTTTCATCTTCTTTTTTTAATCTGGTCCCTACCTCATCCTTTTATTTGCATACTGTAGATAAAGGCACTGTAGTATATCATACAAGGATTGAGATGTACTTTAATTTTGGACAGTTCAAGGTTGACTAATATTTATTTACCTTATTTATTTAGCATGAGGAAGTGTATTTAACGTTTTGAAGGAGGTTACATTTTCCACAATATATTAATATACAGTTATATGTGTGCAGTGAAATATGGGATAACCCCAAGTACTGTACTTTCTTTTAGAACAGCTACTGTAAGTATTTACTGTGAAGGACCCTTTGACTTGCTTTAATTCAAAGATATATTTACTGAAACAACAACAAAACATTTCTATGCTGTTATTCTGTTATGTTTGTTGTCCACCTGCATTAACATGCCTCATGACCATTTTCTTGAAGGCTATAAAAAGAAATATCTTGTTCTTAATGCTCATACAGCTGGACAACTGTTAAGATACTGAAAGTCAGAGGCACTAGAAAGATTTTATAATGAAAGCTTTTTTTTACTCATGTTGGGATAGAAAAATCAAAAGCCATTTCATAGGACCACCTTCCCTAAAGGTTTTCTGCACTGGTTCAAGCTTTTTTTTCGTTTTGTCAATTTAGCACATCATCTTCATCCACTTTATCAGCCATAACTGCCCACATCAGGTCTTGCCTATTCAGGAATGACAAGATCATTCACATTGGAAACAGACCATGAATAATTCAATCTTTGGTTTATGGTAATTAGCAGAAGGAGTCGCTTTCTCAATTTTTAATGTACAGTATTTTACTTTTGAGTGCAACTTTGTCATATATTGTGATCATTCCATTTCAACAATATTACATTTGTGCAAAATACTGTGAGACAAAACCATTTTCTATTTTATTTGTACAACTATCTATTCAAAGTTTAACAGCCTGGAGTATTATTAAGTACCACTATTCCTAAATGGAATTGGTGTGCCACCAGTTACAGGAACAGGTGTGCTGTGATAGTGTATTTTGGAAAATGCACAAGATTTCTTGATATTGTAATTAGTGTCAGAATCCAAACACCTCCTGGCCTGTTGCACACACTGCACTTTTAAAGAGTTCATGGGATCGATGGAAAAATAGGTGTACTGTTATGGTTTCACTAAAGATTAATGTGATTTCATACTTACATTTTGTCACATAATTGGAGGACAGGTGTGTGATGTGAAACAATTGTTTTGGACTGGGAATTGTGGGAGAACAATTTTGGAAGCTATAAATAAATCAGATTAGGTTTTAGCTGTTAAAATAACTTAAAAGATTATATGAGATTTGATCAAACAGGTGACAGATAACAGCGCTGGAAAATTAAAAAAAAGTTTTAAAATGGAAAGCCCTTTACATTATAGTCTTCAATTAAACAGAATGTTTCAGTTAATCATTCCTTAAATCAGATCAGTCTTTTCACTAGTAATCTTCAATTGGGGTAATTAGGTTATCGAGCACATTGACAAATGACTGTCTGTAAACTGAATTATACATTTTCTGTGTTCTGGGAGTCATATAATCAAGTGGAATGGTGTTTCCTTACAAGTCATCTGCCAGGCTAACTCCATTTAAGTTTGTAAAATACAGACCCATCTCGTCTTCTTTTAGAAGTGAAAGCAAAGAAAGAGTATAGTATGCTCTGTTTAGCAACAAAATACTAAAACACCCAAGGTCTGCAAAGGTCTGGAAGAAAATAAGCCTATCCCATAAGGTCTATAGCTTATTCTGGCACAACCTCTTAGAAATCATCATCACATGACCACAGTATAAATATACCAGAAATAAAATGCTACTGTACATCAATTTATTTATCGAAGGCCTAGGATCTGGGAAAGCCCTATGGTGCTGATGTACTGTGTTAAACAAGTTGTTCTGCTGCTAAAAAATCAATAATAATCGTATTGTGTACAATATACATGCTGCAAAACTATAAGCACATACTGAGTGCTTTGAGGTAGGGTGGGGGACTCCATCATAACTTAAAGAGCATCTGCTAAATGTTTTTTTTACTAGGTCATAATAACAGTAGTATGATTTTCTCAGAAAACTATAAAAATACATGTGATAAGATATTCCTGAAACATGCTATAACTATTTTCAAGATTTTTTAGAAAAGGAATCTTAAATGCCCCATCAAAATGTGAAGATAAAGAATATTCTTTATAAAGCACCTGTTAAAAACATGGATCATGTTTCGATGATAGGTAATATTACATTCTCTAATAAAAAATTATTATTTATTTAATATTAAGTCCAATTATATTTAAATTTATCTTACCAATATTGGACGTCTGGGAGTTACTGGATATTTTTGTCTAAGAAGTCTGATACATACGGTACGTACTTCAAACAAAATGTATTGTCAATAAACTCTAAAATGTAAAATGTCAAGCATTAATGTTTTCAATTTAAATGTATGATGCTGATATATGTATCACAATGTCAAAAAAAAATTCACTGTGATGTGTAAAAATTGCAACTAATTTAATTTTTAGTTGTTTGTTTTTGTCAGTTGTGAACTGGCAAGAAAATAACACTTGGAAATCAAACTTCTTCTGAACTGGCAGTGAAATCACTCATTACAAGAATTGCCCAGAACACTGTTCACTTAGTTACATTGCCTGAAATCCCTGTTGTTATTCAGAAAAACTGAGAGGATTCTTCATTGAGGCACCACAAATATAAGTACCAGGTTCTAAAGGTCAAGACTGTGCAACCAATGTCAAATCCTTTTCCACTTACAAAGAGTGCCAGCAATATTCAGCAGTAGTTTTATCATATCCTCGGGCAAGTCAGGCTTAAATGTACATTACATATTAAAACCTACAAACAGATACAAAAAGAAACAAAAATGATACATACTTGCAGAGCTACAGCCTTTCCTAAACTTGTTGGTTTTTGTACCATTTGCTATTTTTAGGATAAAAAAGTCATTGTTTGTGATTGTTCAGTAGTCTATATGAAGCAGACAAGATTCCTGCTACATACTGTACTTTAGATTGCACTTACGACCTGTTGATGCTATACATCCTACTGCTGTCTTCAAATGCTCAATTTTAATTTGATTTCCTTATTTAAATCTTTAAAGAGTACTCTGAAATGCCTGAACTGCAATTTCTCAACTATTTGTAAATTAATATCCAGTTTTGTTTGTTTTAGCATATCTTGAGACTTGTTCAATAATACCTTTACTTTAAATAAATTGTGTGTATAATTAAGAATACAAATTCCTATACTGAAATTCAGAACACAGAGTATTATTTAACAGACAATACAGTACAGAAACAACTTCCAATTGTTTACCAAACAGGTATTGTTATTCTTGATTTTTGCTACAAGAGTTTTCTCTTAAAGATTTAGTTTTCAGTTCAGAGGTAAATGGATTATCTTCCCTGTTTTCTACTCAGGTTAAAAAAATGTAATATTTTGAATGTGTAAAACTTTAAAAAGGAAACAAACTGCATAAATTAATTCTAAAAAGGTGAGAAACACAAATAATTAAAATATGAAGATATTCTTTAGTTTATTAGTTGATAGTATACAGTACTGTCTACTTAACATGACAGTTGATGTATCTTGCATTATGTACTGTAAACTTATCACCACATTTTAGAAACATCTTTAAAATATATAAGAAGTCTTTTGAATTAAACTATAGGATTTAAAAGAAAATAGTTTATTTAGAATAGCTTCCTCTGTACATCACCAATTTTCAATATGTACTGCACTGCACCCTACTGCTGAAACAAATAAGAAGTTAAAGCAGAAAAGCTTTTTTTTTCCTTACCGTCAATGCTTGCTTCAAGGAGCCCAAACTGTTCCAAAACCTTTACAAATAGTACAATCACCACCAGCACTGCTATCATTTCAAGCCCCTCCAAGTTCATGATGAGTTAGGTCATTGTCTCACTGCGTCCGCCGAGAAAAAGTGCTCTTTGGACTGGCAGCCTTTGCGAAGCCATTTAACTACATTAAGAGAAGCAACATCTCAGCCCGAGACAGAGTGGGAGAGAGAGTGAACACATCCTGTCTACACCAGCACAGGGCCAGGAGTGGCAGGCAGATAAACTTGGGCCTGTCAGGATTATCCACTTGCTCGTTATCTCTCCTACACAGAGAGACACTCGTGCATTAAGAAACAGACAATTCACCCACAGACCCAGGAGGTCACCCTGTACACATCCCGTGGAAAGTCGTTGTGTCAGGAGTGATAGTCAGACATCTGGGAATATGCTTCCCCATATACTCTGCTCGTGTTTCTCCAAGTGGTGTTGTTGTGGATAATCTGTTGCTGGGGCAACGGGATCTCTAACAAATGTATAGATTCGCATTGGATGCCGAGAGAACCACAGACTGCAAAAATAAGAGCACTAGAAGAAGAGAGGGATCCCACATGCTGTAAAGTCCCTTAACAATATACTTGCCAATCGTCAGATTATAAAATCTCCAGAGGTAAATGCTGGAATTACTGTTAGCTCTTAAGGGAATTTTATGAATAAAAATACTATATGAGAAAAGCCATGAGTCCTGTAAAATGTAAAATGTAATATCACATAAATGAATTGCTCTCTGTGAAAACTGGAGTTAAATTATAAATGGGCTAATTTTTTTTAACTAAAGACAAAAAAACAGTTGTAACTCACTGTACAGTATACAGTTAATATTTTGTATTTCTCATCCCTCTTTTCCTGACAGATGAAATACTGCAAAGCCCTTTTGATTTATTCTAAATTAGATATTGGTTTTGGAGGATTTAGTTACCATATCCACTCTGGAAACCCACATGTGTAGTTATACTATTATTACTGACAATCAATTAACTTCTCATTAATGTAAACAAACAAAATAATGTTTGTTTTATTTCAGAACTTTAAAATTGTATTTGTTCTTTTGTGAAACTTTAGAGCTCCAGTTCTAACAAAATGTAATGATTTGTGGTTGTTGTCCAACTAAATGACTGAAAGTAATTTGATTTTAGAGAAATATTAAAATAGGACATCTGTGAAGAATTTGTGTTGTAGAAAACAAGAAACAGCGGCTTTATAGGAGAGGAAACACATTGCATTACATTTACCCAGTTACCACAGAAAGGAAAAAAAAATACCGTCAACAACTCACTTTTCAGATTTAAATGTTTACAGCAATTCTGGTCTATTGTGTCACTTTTAACAAGAAAGATGTCCTTCAGAGCTGACTTATAAAAACTCATTAAGCTGAGACATGAAACTAGCGTCTAGCTAAATAAAAAAATACAGAGTATCTTGTTCAAAAATGTAAATGAAAGCTTAGCATTTAAATATAGATCTATAAATAAAAAGGGTTCTACATGAAATTTTAAACTGGCAGGGAAAAAAGTGTTTAATAAAAGCAGAACATTATTGAGTTGCATCTTGTCCATCTGTTCATTGTCAAGCTTTTAACATTTTGAAAAGTCATATTGTTTGCATAGATATACTGAAAATGTATTAATACTATTTAATATACATTACAGGGATACATTTTCTTTCATTTAATAACAAATTCTCTACCTGAATAATTCATTTATATGTGTACTTCTCCTTCCCATTTATATGCAGTGTAAATCACCCTGGATAGGAGAATAATTATAAAACTGAATGCTGCATTTTCTAAAATGCAAATTTGTCATTTTTCACAGTTTACTGCAGAATTGCTATGCGTGGTATAACTATTTGAATATTACTGGTTGTTTTGTTTTGATTATAAAAATAATTGTATTCGATTTACTCAGACAAGGCTGCTCACAGAATCTTGTTTTATCTTCTCACTTGAAAGATGAAAATTACAGACTCCTTATAAAATAATTAGCACAGTAATTATTTTTACTTAATGGAAGTCAATAATATCACCCACACAAATAAACAATCATTAACACAGAAGCTACAGAAATCCAAAGATATGAGCAAGATGTTTATTTTTATTTACTACTTTTTCAGAAAATCCAATAACAACAATTATGTTATTTCTTTCCTCTTTATCACAGAAGTAATTACTAAATATGTTGAATTTTATTAAATGACAAGCTTCTAAAAAATACTGTACCTGCACTTTTTATCTTTTTTTTATTTACCACATCAGCAAGCCAAAAAAATGATTTAAAATAAACTAGAAATTAAATAAACATTGTTCTTCAGTCCTGGGTAATTTATGGGACAATAGCAATCAGTAAATTACAGTAAATAAAGTTACGGGGATAAAAAAGGCAGACATGAAATGGCCTTAAGTGAAATAAAAAACATACAGTACAATCAAAAAGCAAATAAACTAGGGTAAAGTGAAAACACAGGTTTCATAGCATCTCTCTTATACAGCAAACCAGGTACAAAGCTGAGAAGTTTTGGAAGAATTCTGCATGCTATCATGCCAGAATGTGTGTTGTGTTGGCGGGCTCCAAGTGTTCCACCATTCAGAAAAAAGACTGACCTCCTGCTCCAGAGATCACCAATTGGAGTCTGGGTCATTTCATTAGCCCGTTTTGACCTTAATTCCCACACAATCGGTCAAGCACCGACAGGACTGCATGACCTTGAGTTGGTCAACAAATCCTTGAGTTTCCACACAATGGCGACCCTTTTAACTTGCTGGGTACATAGGTGAGCTGCATGACTCCTTTAATCAATGATCAAAACTTTGCTGTGGGTTCTATGGGACTTTGCTTTGTGAAAAATGGCAGATGGCCCTAATAGGATTCATTTCAGACAAAAACTAAACCGCTGTGTTTGTCTCTATCATGTTCACACTAAGGCTATTAAGATGAAGATGAAATTAGTAACACTTAGTGGTTCCTAAAGGGTATGTGGTGATGATGTTAAAACTTATTTTTTTCCCTGTGGCTTTCTTACCATTTAGTAAGCTCCAGGTTATAGATATAGTAAGTTCCTGTGGGATTCTGTTCCATTTCTCTTATATACAGTAGATTATACCAGCATGTGACTTTCACTGGTCTCTGAGCCCCAGATACTGCACATCATCCTAGCTAATCCCACAAATCTTCAATAGGTCTCATGTGTGGCATCCGAAGCATAAATTGCATAAAGAAAGTCACTGTTACAAGAGACATGTCATTGGGACATGTTGTTCAGCTGGGATGCTGTCACATCTTGATGAGCCCACAGGTGGACCTGCAGGTGAAGTCCTACTGTACATTGCTTAGGTTGCTATCAATCTACTACAACTACATACTTTAACTACAATGACAAGATGCTCCTCGCCAAATCATCACACTTGACCTTCCCATTTAACTGGACAGTTGTAAACAACACTCAGTAAATCATTCTGTATGCTTCTGCCACACTATTAGATGCTGGTCAGGTGATGATCCTTTTCAGTGAACAATCAATCAAATCTTGACGGATCACCCAAAAGAACCTGGCTCCACAAATACTCACACCACCTCATTCTGCTGTGTCTATAAGCACTGGTGAGCAGTGGGCTCCTATGTAGAAGCCTAGCCTACAGCTCATAACTGTGAGCTGCCTTCATACAGCTGCAAAGGTTGTTGCAAGCTAGGTTTTTATGGCAGTGTGCAAACAATCATGGCGATGTGTCAGTTATGGCGAGGTATTTTGACTTGTGATCCATTCTCCAACATACTGATGACATGAAGGCATTGTTCTGTTGATGAGCAGGGCACATTCATTCCACTGTTTTTCTTTCTTCATTTTGACCAGATCAAACCTTCAACAGGTTAAATCACCTAGTCACCTTTATCCAATCAGTGCTCTTACTAATTATGTAATTTATTACTTATGTGACATTCAAAGTCACTTGAGTGCCTCAGGGTCACACAAAATCAAAATTAAAGCAAAAACATTTAATCACTATCAATATGTTTGACTGATTTTGATTAGATAAGAATGAGAAGTTTGTTCTTTTACTGAATGCTCAGTATACAGTACTGTACAGTATGTAGCCTGTAAACTGGAGTCTACATTGAAGCAACTGCAGTTACATGTACTATACTGTATTTTCAAATGAAAAGTTACCAAATAACATAAAAAAGGCAAAAGACAGATATCACAATTATCTTTAGTTGTGCCAGCAGCATTTCAAACTTCTCAATAGACAGGCCATTCACTCAATGGAGCCAGTTCTTTTTTTAACATTGATTTGATGTCATACCAATATATTTTACACAAACAAGATGTAATACACCCTGCAACTCACAACTGGCAACCCACTGAAGCTAAGCAGGTGTGAGCCTGGTCAGTACCTGGATGGGAGACCTCCTGGGAAAAACTAAGGTTGCTGCTGGAAGAGGTGTTAGTGGGGCCAGCAGGGGGTGCTCACCCTGTGGTCCATGTGGGTCCTAATGCCCCAGTATAGTGACGGGGACACTGTACTGTAAACAGGCGCCGTCCTTCGGATGAGACGTAAAACCGAGGTCCTGACTCTCTGTGGTCATTAAAAATCCCAGGGCGCTTCTCGAAAAGAGTAGGGGTGTAACCCCGGTGTCCTGGCCAAATTTCCAATTGGCCCTTACCAATCATGGCCTCCTAATAATCCCCTTCTATGAATTGGCTACATTACTCTGCTCTCCTCCCCACTGATAGCTGATGTGTGGTGAGCGTTCTGGCGCACTATGGCTGCCGTCGCATCATCCAGGTGGATGCTGCACATTGGTGGTGGTGGAGAAGAGTCCCCATTACCTGTAAAGCGCTTTGAGTGGAGTGTCCAGAAAAGCGCTATATAAGTGTAAGCAATTATTATTATTACTATTATTAAGTTTCACACTTCCCAATCTTAACACTTCAGTTAAAAGCGGTCAATGTGACCACATGTGCATTAAACAATAGAACAAAATAGGCACTTCAAAACATCGGGAGAATACAGTACATAACGTTTTCAGAATGAGTTTAAGGGTGCTGTTCAGGTGTTTGTGACTTGCCCCTTTTTAACTGTTATACAAGGGCAAAACAAATGCAGCTTTGATTTTGACTAGATAGCAGAGTGTTTGCTCATCCTTTCCATAACTGAGATTAATTCAAAATGCAAAAGACATTCATCAAAAGTTATGGTAAAGCCGCATGCTGACAAATACTGCGGTGCTTTTGCAATATGCCTACTCATACTCTATACTTTTACTACACTAACCCAAAATGAGTACAGCACATTCTTCAGCTACCTCATGGGAATTTCTCTGAAGGTCACACATTAGAAGAGCTTCACTGGTGACTCAAAGTCATTCTCACCTTGGGAGGTATTACAATAAATAAAAAACGTTACTTGGTGTTTGGTGTAGCAATTCAGGATCAAAGGGGAGAAAGGATCTACACTCCTTCATACAAAATTAAATTCTGTCTTGTTAAAAAATAACTGAAGAATGTCGGTTTTTAATCTAGGGTGTCATGTTATTTTATTGATTACCATATAGGATGCTTGGATCAATAGTGAATGTGAATTCAACTTAACAACATGTTCCTTTCTTCTGTGTTAATATGATTAAAACGATATACTTATAAAAGAGTGCTAATAAGAAAGCAGTTTCAGCATTTATTGTAAAAAACAATATTGGGTCTTTACTGGGTTCTTATTAACTAATGATCTCTTATCAAATAAATCTAAAGTAAGAAAGCCCTCAACAACATCATTTAAGGCATATACTGAATATGATATTATGTTGACTGTATTGAAAATTGAAGTTTGTGTTGCTGTTAATACTGTAAGGTCCCTAAAAATAAGCTTCTCTCTTCCAAATATTTGCATCAAATCGATGTCTAACAGCTATCTCCTCAAACAGTATAACATTTCTCACACATACAGTACCATACTCAGCTTGAGCATTTTCTTTCCCTTTTAAATATCTCTACTCTAAGTATAATGTTCTCTATTTTGCTAAGTTGCAAAACTTTCGTTCAAGTTTTTATGTTGTATATTAAGGGCTTTGAGTTGTGTCAGCATGAAAGGCAATATACTGTATACGGTATAAAGGTGAAGATTACAATGAGATGGAATTAAATTTATTTCCTAGGATTGAAACAGGTTTGTTTCATAAAGGAGCTGAGCGAGGGATTTTTACATCAATAAACTTCAGTATTTGTGCTTAAATTGTAATTAGGATTATCATGTCCTGAGTTAAATTAGTTTTTATGGCCATTTTCTGTGTCAACTGTTAAGTAAGAATTGTTTAATGTTTGGTTTGCTTTTGACAGTCAACAAACTATAGTTGAGAGGACACTGCACGCACTGTGGAGCTGTGATCATTCTTAAAGTAATAAAGAGACATTACTTAAGAAAGAAAATACAATCTCTACTCATCTTTTAATGAATGCTTATATTATCAAACATTATCACTATCAAACTGTAAGAGGTAGGACAAATAATTAGTAAATTACTTTAAACAGTAATGTGATAATGTGTGTACAGTACGTAAAGGTGTTGATTGCGGTTTATTTACAGTACTTATCATAATGAAAGAATGAAGCAGACATTATTTAAAGTGCATAATTCATTAATGAGTTTAGGCATATAGCAGATGGCACAGTTTCAACATGGGTATATTAATTTTAAAATTCCAAGGATGATCCTTAGTCTGTCCTTCACCAATTTAGCCACAGTACACAGGAACCCCTCAAGAGACATCTGGAGAAAGACACATTTACACACACATAAAAATCAAGAACTGGACAAAGTGCATTTTCAGAATATCTTTAAATGGATTTCCCAGGTCCCCAGGGCACTACCTAAAGGAAACAACTACTGCAATTTGCAATTAAAAATAAACCATTTGATACTGTAATAGTTTGTCATAAACCTGGATATCACTTAAATTAAAATTATGATGTATTGTACCACGAGAACCTATATGTGCTTCATTTTGTAGCTGATAAGCCTCAGATATTTTCTTTAGAAAACTGATTGCATTTACCATTAACTTAAAGATTTACAGTAGTACATTAAAAACATTCATCTCAACTTGAAGATGCCTATATTTTAGTATTTGTAGCACAAAAATCTTATAAGTGGGCTTTTAAGTAGATATTCCTATTTTCTTATTTGACTCCTGAACTGAAAAACAAAAACTTTGACCATATCTGTTTTATATCAGAAAGGTGTAGTGGAATACTAGAACTGTCAAAAAGAAGGACACAGATTGGAAACCAATTAGTCCAGTCCAACTGGTGGCCACACCAGGAAGGTTGAAGTGTGGAAAATTTGTTCACACAACACAGGCCAGGTAATAATCACATGCAAGGTTAAAGCTGTGTGTGTTTCTGATACACGACTAGATCTTTCATATGTGAAAAGCCGGATGTAGCATAAAAATAATATGGCTGACATATTTTTTCTGTTCAGTACAACCAACATGCTAAGGGTGTTTGCTCATTACCTAATTATTACAGTTAATCTGTAATACGATATCTTTATAACAAATAAAAAAGAACTGATAACTGATACAAATATTATACAAGCTATCCAAGTGAGTAATATTTTACAAGCTGTCTGTGGCTGCTAGGTTTGACTTTACTGTATATGTAAAGTATACAAAAAGCAAAGCTGGAAGACTCTTTAGGCAATTACAACCTCCTGACATTGTGAAATGGCAAAAAATAATTCATTAATTATGAATATGTAATTGCAGATAATTAATCAGGAATATGCACTGCTATGATTTATCATGGTTGTTGTTGCTTGGTTTAAAATTAACTTTTTTTACTACTACAGTGTGAACATATCATAGGACATAAAACCATACAAAAACTTGCAAATAAGAGGAAGCAATGTAGCCCACCTTAGGGCTGTGTTTTTAGTAGTTAAGTGATGTGAGGATATCAATCTGTCCATTCATAAAAGAAGCTATGGTACAGACTTTGACTATACAGTAGCTACGTAGTTGTTCAGGAATCCCATAAATATTTACTATATATAGCCTTCTATAGGCTACTTTAAGCTACTGTATATACAGTAAGTTCCCTTATTTTCCATTTATGTCCTCCTGTCTATGTTTCAGTGCTGATTCAAATCATATCTAACATGATAGTAGCACTGGCTATCCATGGTGCTAGCTTGCAATTCTGATTAATGCATTGCTTTCATGATCATTTTCTTATTTGAGTCTTATTTCTAAAACTCAGTGATTACTTCTACAAGTGTAGAAGACAGTGTTCCTGAATTACATAAATATCGTTTCAATTCTTGTTCAAATCATTAGTTTATAAAATGTAAACATTCTCTCATGACATCACATAACAGTTCAGCATTAAATATCCCTATAAGATAAGGACCATTAAAATGGCTGTAGTTAAATATTGCTTGCTCTCCTTGCATACAGCAATCAGTTTATCTCCTTTGCCTGCCTGATCACTTCCTGATGTACTGTATGACATAATTATCTATCCTCTAACAGTTATATATAATAACGGTGACACCACATCTTGTGATTGCAATTCAATTCATCGTGAGTAAAATGCATTTAATGCAGTTTTGCACCCTTAAAAAGAGCTATAGAAGTTTTACAGAAGTTTATCTTGCAAAGCCACACTCTGCTTTTATGAAAAAGAGAAAAAATGGAGGAAGGATAGTAAAGCCAATAGAATAAACCACTTTCCTTCATCGTTCTTCTATCATAAAAAAAAATACTTGTCCTCAATTCCACATTTGCCTCAACTAAACTATTAACACTTGCTGAAAATAGGCTGATTGCCATTTACAAATGTAACAAATGTACTATGTTAGTCTGGAGCAATGTTAAAGAAAATTGAGCAGTGATATGATTCATCTTTGCTTAAGAATATAATAAAAAGCATAGACCTTTACCTTTAAGTAAGACAGAGCTTGCCAGAGGGTTTCACGTTTATGTGCTGGGAATGATATACAGTACAGGTACTTGCTTTTTGGATCAAATGCTTCATTTTAGCACAGCAGGGTCTGGACACTCAGTGAGGGTTCAGTGCAGTTAACCACTGTAAATAGCCAAATTCACATATAACCAAGCCCACTCCTTTACTGTCGCATGATGTACTATAGTACATGTATATACTGTATCCTGTTCTCTCTCTGCCTCCATGATTAGCATACTCCACTCTGTTGAAACAGGCAATAAAACAGTCAGAGAGATAGTAAAGTCATCTAAAGTCTTTGTCATCCCCAGAGCCACAGACACAACCGGGAGAGCTTGTTACAATATAAAAATAAGACCACCTTGAGATGCGGATGCTGGTTAGTGGATATTAGGCAGGTGACAGGGAGAGGCTCACTAACTAGCTACAGCAGATTTGTCTCACGATCCTAGACCATTGTGCCACTAATTTGAAAGTCACTATTAACGACTTTCAGCTTGGTTTCACCCCACTCAGCTCTTTTCCATACAAGACCCCATTGGCAAGACCAAGTTGCAAATAGACAAATCCGTGAAAGAGGTCGAATAGATACAGTACAGTACTGTAGCTGCGTCAGCATGCCTAGGCAGAAAAGGAACAAGTACAGGTTTACTCCATGCTGAAGGGAAAAGAAAAGAGACAACATTTTGGCTTTGTTCTTTACACCTGAAGAAGCCTCCACAGCCGAAATGTTCTCTCTTTTCTCTGCCTTTGAGCAAATTTGGAAATATTATTGTCACAGATGTCGAGAGCCTGTTGTATATATTTTAATCAGGTATAAATAGAAGTGTGGCACTGTAGTGCAATGGTTAGCATTGCCTCCTTGCAGTAGTGGGGCCCAGGGTTGTATTCCTGGGGTGCTATCTGCATGGAATTTGCATCTTCTCCCCATGCTTACTTGGTATTCCTCCTACAGATCAAAGACATGCTGTACCTGTAAGCGAATTGGCTTCTGAGAAAACTGGCCCTTATGTGAATGTTTGCATGTTTGTGTCTGTGCTTGTCCTGCAATAGAGTGGCGTCCCATCCAGGTTCTATCGCACCTTACATCCGTTGCTTGCTAGGTTAGGATCTGGTATGAACAGATTATGTATTAGGAATAGATGGCACAATAGAGTTTGGTCTTTTTTGGGGAGGAGATTAACATGTCAATAATTTATCAAATAAAATGTATTCTGTGCATTCTTTAAAGAAAAATCTGTTTACATTTAAGAAAAACAAGACACAAAAATATAATAGAGACAAAGTTTTTCCTGGTACAAAGCTAGTAACTGTTTGATAGCAACGATGTGTTCTGATAATACTTTATGGAGTTTAAAGGAAAATTACCTTTAGGTGTGAGTGTTTTCTATTTATTTTATCACTATAACAAAGCCTTGTGCCTTTCTCAGACAATACTGGTCTTGAGCTACAGTAAATGACAAGAAATACTCTAAACATCTACAAATAAAATCCTACTCGAAGCATGCAAATGAAAGGGAATTTCACAGTTTTTTTATCCGATGATGGTCAATAACAAAATAAATGACCTTCTTGTCAGAAAGCTGCAAGGATATCAAAACATTGTGAAAGAAGGCACATTAATAAAAAAGAAAACTGGTCTGTATCCGCTGTATCAGTCAATACAATGCACATGTTCATTTATCATTATACACACACATGCATATTTGTTTTCCTTTTTCTCAATTTACAAAAAAGCTTTATGAAACGTCATGCAGCTTAATATAAGAGGAATGTGCAGAGAAATGGTACTGTTAGATTTCAAAGCAATCAAGCTGCATTTCCAGAAAAAAAAAAAGGACGGCTGGGAAATGACATTTCCTGGCTTAATCACAGACAGACTTGGTTTGCAAGTTTTGGTCTGGCTGCCAAACTGTCTGTACTTTGCTGTCTCACTTATAAAAGCCAGTGAAAATAAAACAAACATAGCCAGTGAGAAAGGCAGGACATGAGAGGCTGTTGTACTAAGACAGTATGTACTGTATGTTGACCCACAGAGAGTCAATGATATTATGCTGATGACTGGGCATCTAATGTGTGCTTAATTTCTTCATATCAATGCAAATTATCTGTATTTACAACCTTCACTATATCTGTGCAGTAGTTAAACACAAAACAATGCAGAGATGAAATGCCACACATTATATTTGTGATGGAATTGGAGCACAGGGTGAATTTACTGGTAAAACAAATACCCTTCCTAATACTACAGCCATATAATTTCCTCTGGCGTTTACAGTTGATTTATATAAAATAGGCTAGAAGCATTTTTCAAGCGACACCCTGTACTAACTGCATTTCTAAGATTCAACATGAAAGCAGGCTGTGCAGCATATTTCAAGAAATTAGAGAAAAAAATCACTATGGTGGTAAGACAATGGAAAGAAGGTTGTTTTAGCGCTTTATCAAAAATAAGGATATTATGCATTATCAGAGAATGTGCATATTGGCAAAATTATCCTTATCCTAGACCCAAAAAAAAAGAAATGCCAAAAAGATGTCAGAGTTCAGGCTGTGGAGGACTTGTGTGTTTAAGACAAACACAAATATTTATTCAGCGCTGGCTGTTAATTACACTGTGATGGAATAAGAAAGGACTTCCATGGAAACCCAGACTTTTCGACAGGCTCTGGCAACCTGTTCTGTCACGTCTAGACCATGCCAGCAAGGCATAGAAATCACCCATCAGGACTGAGAGCTATATTTAGAATGTGCTCAGCTGCTACAAATAAAATGGTAAGCGATCCTGTTCTAATAGAGACAGGCGAAAGCATTCCCATCTCCGAGGTCGTTACCATGGTAAACCTCAATAAAACAATTTAGAAAAAAATTGGGGGGTGATGGTCAATATCTATGAAATTAATTACAATGCATGTGTTTTTCAATCTCATCACAGCCTAAATACTAAATCCTAAATACTATTATCAAAGGCAACATACTGTAAAATATAAAAAGACACCGTTTACCATATACAGTAAATTCTTCATAATTTAAATATACACTACTTTTTTACAAATTATTTAATCCTAAAGTATGGTAATTTCCTCCTAAACTTTCAGAACTAAGATCTAGTGTATACAGTACATATACATATTCTGTATAGAGAGGGTCTCTTTATGTAACTTTCAAGGAATACTTTGATAATCCTAAGGACCGAATAAAATGTGTGCAGATGTGAGCAATTGCAAGGATTACTCAATAATGAGCAAAAAAGTTATTTCAAAATTAAATATTGTTCCACTCAGAAATGGGAGAAAATAATAGTTAGCACAAAGCAGCATTACAAGATTTTGTATAGCTTTTGATATTTAAGCTTTAATAAGAATGAACCTCATTCTTATCACCATTGATATAAAAATATTTTAATAACAAATAATTATACTTTGAATTTTGAAAATGCGTACTGTATATACTGTATGGTGGTGGACTGAATCTTTGTGCAACCTTTATTCTTGCATTGTAATGTAATTGGCATTTTTTATTATATGCCCACCCAATTTGGAAAAGCTGTTTTTAAGACTTGGTTTTCTGGCACTTACTGCTATACAAGTATTAGAATGAATGAATTGACTAGCTGAAGTGCACAGTAACACTGGTATGAATGATTTTTCTCTTCTACCCAACCATTTCAATTTTTTTAAATTGTTTCTGCTGTATATATAAGGGCTGTAATTATGATCACGAAGCAAATCAGGGATAATTTAAAAACAAAGGCTTGGGATTACTCACTGTAAGACTGTATTAAAAGCATACTGTATGTAAATTGGTCAGGGTGTCTTTTGTTAAACCAACTGGAAAAGAACAAAAATAAACTAACCCAGACAGAAGCAGGCAACTGTTTCAAAGAAATGTGTGTTCAAGTGGGATTGTGGATAAGCTTTTAATCATATTACCCATCTTATTTAAATCAAATCAAAGATTGAAAGGCTAAAGCAAGATATGTACTTGCAGCTACAGTATCTGTCATGTCTTATTGCTACCAGCTTTTCCTGAGGTTATATACAGTATATATATATATTTAAGGAACAAGTAATAGATTTATTCCATGCTGAAAAAAAGAAGAAAGAAAACAATGTTTTGGCCGTGGAGCCTTCTTCAGGTGTGTGGAGCCCTCAGGAGCCTTTCCACACCTGAAGAAGGCTCCACAGCCGAAACGTTGTGTTTTCTTTCTTCTATTTTTCAGCATGGAATAAACCTACAGTATTACTTGTTCCTTTGCAGCCTACGCATGGTGACGCAGCTACCCACCTCAACTATATACATTTATATGTATATCATTATGATGTATAATAATTTTAAAATACTGGTACATTATTGCAACCATAAACTCTGAAGAGTTCATAGCTCACATAGAACAACTGTTGAAAAATTCTTAAAACAATACTAGTGTGACACTAAAACACACCAACATACCACAGAATTACAGTACTTTTACATACAGTATATAGACTTTTTCATGATACTATTTTTCTTGACCAAAATAATTCTAATGAATATTGATCATATTGACAACTGTTATCTGAATTTCACCTGAACCCCTGTATCTATAACTTATAATGTGTATAGATTAAACAGTTGGTATACAGGTAGCTAGCTAGCAAATCATACCTTTACCAATCTTCTCTTGATCATTTTTCCCTCCAGAACTATCATCCTGTCTCTCTTCTTACCGTTCTTTCTAAACTCTTACCACCTACTCTCTGTTTCCTCTTGCAGAGCTTGTTACCAAAAATGCAAAAAAATTACAAAAGTCCAGCATGCACTTATCACACTTGACAGATACCTTTTCACTTTTTTCCGTTAGTTTGTGCTGTTTCCCTCTCCTCTCTTTCAACCTCCTGTTAACCTGGGAATTTCTTGCATTCCCTACACATCCTCTCATTCTCCTCCTTTCTTGTTAATTTGGTCTCCTGGCGAGACTCTCTCTCTCTCTCTCTCTCTCTCTCTCTCTCTCTCTCTCTCTCTCTCTCTCTCTCTCTCTCTCTCTCTCTCTCTCTCTCTCTCTCTCTCTCTCTCTCTCTCTCTCTCTCTCTCTCTCTCTCTCTCTCTCTCTCTCTCTCTCTCTCTCTCTCTCTCTCTCTCTCTCTCTCTCTCTCTCTCTCTCTCTCTCTCTCTCTCTCTCTCCAGGAGGCAAAGGAGCCCTACCAACAGATCCCCATAATTCTTTAAGTGGTGTTCAACCACTTGCGCATCTACAGTATAATTGTGCAATTGAGGAAACACTTTACTAGTGAGATGGCACAGATCTGAATCTGTAATACCTGGATCATAGGCAAACCTTTACAAATTGCACTGAATCATTATAAACACACATTACATGCTAACAGCCCTAGAAGAACATTAGTACTGGTATCATGTCATCATGTAATGATAATGTAATAACAGGAGGAAGAGGAGGTGATACCTAAGAACATTTGGATTTGTTGAACATCTTTAGAGAAATTGTATATTTATTGTATTCCTATCATTTTTGGTTGAAAAGCTTACCAGTAAAAGCCTGAAACAAAATGCATCAGCACCATGGACAGATCCATTCTAGGCAGGAATTACAAGAGTAGACTTATTTCAAGTAGTTAAGATTTTCTTTGTATTTCTCAGGAAAACATGTTTCCAAATCAATTTTATGTTCTGAAAAAGTCTGATCCAATGTGTATTATATATTTACCTACTAACATTTTAGAAAATTTCCAGAGGAACAGGAATAGTACATTGCATTAATTAAAGAGCTCTTGGAGTATTGTGTTCAGTTTCAGTCACCATTCTATTATTTACATACTGCATGTGCTGTACTGTATAGTGTCGATCTAGAGGCTGTTCACAGATAAAGAAAAAAGTGTAGTGTATAACTGCACCGTGTAAATATTTGATTCAGGTGTTTAAGATCCCAAAAGCACTGGACAATTCATCTCAGGAACATAAGCAAAGGCTTGTTAAGAAAACAAGTTTGGAAGGATTCAAGACAAAAATGGAGTTACAGTACACAGGAGAAACTTTTTACACTGAGTATTGAGGCAGAAACCAAATCTCTAGCTATATTGTTTAGGTGGCTCTGTGGAATCCTTGAAGAAATGTATTGATGGGATTCTTGGATCATTAAACTACAAGTTACCAAAAAACAAACAAACAAGATAACCCTGATGGCATTTGCTCGTTTTGAACAGTATTTCTTCAGAGTTCACAATCTTTAAATCAATTACTTTTCTTGTGTACAGCTCCCACTCTTTGACACATGGCAAAAAGATGACAAATTGTGGAAACAGGTAAAGGCTGGTTATCATTCACTGGTTATCACCCATCTTTTCACTGGATGGTTGACACTGTACGTTGACACTGGAAGGGTCAATATATCATTTACTGTATTTGATTTCCCCAACCACATATACCTCACTTTTCTAGAAAGTGAAAAAAAGAAACTTTCCAGATGGCTGGAAGGAAAAAAGGGATAGATGTTTGTCCCTTTAAGGTCATGATTTGTTAACTCCAAATAGAAGTACACCAGAAGTAAATACAGAATAGCAGATCACACACTGCTCAAAATAGAAAATGGATGGAAAAAAGCCCATCCTTAATGGACAAGATGAGCATTTTGTAAGAGTCCATATTTCACACTTTCAAGAGAGTTCACTTCTTTTTATTGGAAAAACATCAAAAAAAGAAATGAGACTCTTTTGTCCATTTAATCCACTTAGCAAGTCTTGGAGGGAAATGGATTTTATATGTGACATGCTGCTGAGATTGGTCAAGATCCAAATGGTTCATGGCAGCATGAGAGGTAATTCATGTTTTTTTTTTCTTTTTGGAAATATGGCCTCTTCTGAAAGCAACATGAATATTTAATTAATAAAGTTGTTCTTTTCTAGCATCTGAGATGGCAAAATTATGTAGAATTAACTAACTCTCAAATACATTCATAGCAAGTAACATTTTGTATCTGCGGGATTCTTCCCTTGAGCCATGCATAAAATGCACATCAGGCAATACACTATTATATGACATGAATCCAAATATTATTAGAAAAGCTGTTTGTTCTGGGTATTGTTCACAGCAATACAGAGCCTGTCCCAGAAATACAGGGTGCAAAATGGGACTTATGGGTCTCCCATCCAGTTTAAGGAACACAAAAAAAAAATACTCACACAACATGTTCACTCAAACACTAGGATACTGTGCTAAAGACTCACTAACTGCTATTCAACCATGCAGCCCATTACTTAACATGGTGAAACAACATATTTAATATAAATAAGTCTTTCAGTAGTAAAAGTCATTTGTTTTCATCTTAAAAAGTCCCAAATCACACAGCAAGTTACCCTGTATGTTAAAACTACATTATGTGTCCAATGCTGTAATAAAAAGTGACAGTATTTCTTTTCTGAACGATGAACTACCAAAAGGAATTTATCAAACAGAACTGCAAAATGAACCACAAAACCCAAGATACCATTTAGAAAAAACATTTGGGATAATTTCCTTTTTTTGCACCATACTGTATATTCCATTAAGTGCAGGTACATGTATACTGCATACAGTACTTTTAACAGACATAACAGATTCAACCATGCAATTAAATTTGGGGAATCTTTGTGGCACTTACTTTGTGGACCCCATAGTGAAAGTATGTGCCAAGGCCAGCTGGTGACTTGTTATGAGCAAAAATAATCTTTCTGTAGTTTGCAAAATATAATACAAGCTTTGGAACAAGAGGGGTCTAAAGAAATCAATCCCTCTTCTTCAGAATTTGGCAAATTGTATTGTTTCCATGAATAAAGTAATTAAAAAGACTAAGAATAAAAACCTTCATGAATATACTGTAACATTGACCACTTTGATTTTTAAATAGTGCTGTTTGTAATCAGTGGATTAACAGAAAAAAGTTTACTTATTAATAAGTTTACTTATAAAGCATAAAACAAAACTAAGGACAAAGGACATTTTTGTAGTAACATTTCAAATAATATTAAAATATACTTTTAATATTACTTGAAAATAAGACACTTAATTAGAAACTAAGTGAAGGGTGTCATATAACAGTATATTATTAATAAATGTATTTTCTTGTTACTTTGTCTTATCCCTTTATGAAACTTTTTTTCCTGTTTCTTTCACAGGGATAACTGGACTACTTCATTTTCTCTTCTTACAAGACAGCTGACCTCATAAAATATGGTAGAAACTGAAACGTAATTTAAATAAAAAGTTGTTACTGTGAAAAAATACAATTGACAATTTATCCTCACCTGAGGTATAGAGAAAAATCTGTATTAAAGTAAAGTAAAAGTGCTATTTTTCTGACATTCAGCATCCCATTATCTTTACATTTATTTTACATGCCACTTCATGGTCACACATACAGTATAAAGCCAGTAACACCTTTGTATGTGAAATTATACACTGCATGTTTTAACACCCTAAAAATACATACATAATACATACATACATAATATAAAACGATCTTTGATTTCCAATAATTTTATACAGTTAATAGATAAGTAAAAATATTAATTTCATATGTTAATTATTCCCTGAAACTCAGAGACCTTCATCAACTGTACATAGATACAAGTTGCCAAGTTCTGAAGAACAGGGATTGATTTATTCTTTTTATTACTTCGGTCTACAAGTACTACAGTAAATACATATGATACTGTATATGAGGTATTAAAATTCAACAAATGCTATAGGTTCCAATATTCATTTAGTCCATTTTAAATGTCTCTCACTATATTTTAATAGATCACATAGGGAATCAAATAGGGAAAAGTATATTTAAACAGCCAGCTCTGGAAACAAGGGTACAGGCCTGTATGTCAGTTTCATGGAAGATCAATCAAAAAACTGAACTATTCTTTTGTAATTGTGTTCCTTAGAAATAGAACTTACATACCCTCCAGCGTACCTGTTTTTGTGATTAATACTCTGAAACAATAATCTCCACTAATCACATCAAAATTAATGTGGAACTAATTACAATATGGAAATATGGAAAAATAAGTAATTTTATTCTTGATTTGTATTTGTAATTTAAAACAAATGAAGCCAAATACAGTAAAGACAAAACATTTCTTTTGGCAGATTTTTCCTCATTTATGTCAATATCTACAGTATAGAATAAAAATAATGACACATAAAACAAAATATTTTAGCAGTTACCACCCTAATTAATCAGCTACAAATAACACATACTGTATGTGCTTTGTAAAATAAATGTTCACTTTTTTTCACCAAAATCCTCTGCTACCACTCAGAATCTAAAAATGACTGTTCCTTCATGATAACGTACTGTTCTTTTCTGAGCTGATGCTGACAGGTACAATTTGTATGATTTGGCAAAAGGCTTCCAAACTTGCCAACCCTGACCTGCTGTCATTAGAACTGTCAAAAACAAATGCTGATACTGGCAGAGCTGAATGTATCTCATTTGTTTGGTCTAGAAAGGGTCAATGTTCTAAAGGTTTTCAACTTAAAAGAAGACATGGGGGCAAAGCTACAAATTATATGACATTACTAACATTCTATTATTATAGTTCTTATTATTGTTTGATACAGTTAATTATAAGCCTTAATACAGTTAATTTTCAATTTTAGGAACTCAACAACATTAGGACAATGTTAGAATAGGTACCCACCCTCCCTCTCCCAATAATAGTTTGTCTGTTTAAAAAATCATTGTTTATGTGACTTACTAATTCATGTGTGAGAAGGTGAATAAAATGGGGAATAAAATGTTTAACCTGACCACACTTGTATTTAAGGAAAAATAATGGACTTTTTTAGAGTTTATTCTGATGTTCCTTACCTTATCATTTAGTCCTCAGCAATGACAATGACCAGATTCTAGGTGTCCAGGCAACTGTACTTATATTTAACAATGAAATATGCATTCATCTTTAGTAGCAGAATAATGTGATACTAACATTGTGAAATATGCTATCAATTAATTCAGCTATATTTGACCAGGAAACAAATTATGGTACATTATTAAGTGAACCTCATTGGGGACAGTACAAAAAAACAAAATATCGAATACAGTATAGAAGACAACACAGTAAAAAAAAAGAGATAAGAGAAATTACAAGGACAAGAACAAGGGCAAAATGACTCTTCCTTTGACAGGTCAGACTACAGACTATTCCAGGTAGCTGGAGAATTGAAGAGACTAACATTGGGAATTATGTAAGGGACTGTAGCTTATGCATACAGTAGTTAGTGAAATTGTTCATTATTATTACTCATATTTTTGTAATTGTAATTTCTCAATTATCACATTGTGCTAGAGAACAAGGAAAAGCGTTGGATATTCCTTCACTAATAGGGGAAGTGTAATAATTAAATTTTATAGTTTGCTTGAAGCGCAAGTAGATTATTGACAGTAAAACATAAATATTAATTTTAAATATTTGAGAACCTAAGGTTTCTGTAATAGAATAAACAGTATTATCACCTGAATAATCAGGTTTGAATAGATAACTGTATATCAGATTCATCTCGTAATATGTATTTCTCGGACTCTTCATTTAAAATATCCTGTGTTTCTTGTGTATTTTTTTCATATTCTGCAGCTCAACTTCAAAGGACATAACTATGTAAAGTGTCATTCCCAAAATGCCCACATGGGGCTTGACTAGTTCAATGCAGATCGATTCAGCCTTCAGGCATCACTTGCATCCTTTGACAATGCACCTACTTCAATGTCTGACTGGAGAGTGAAGCGTCTTTGCTCACAGAGACCCCAAGCTAAGCAGGAGGCACATACTGCATAGCCAGGTATAAATAGCTTAGGTGAGAAGTGTGCAGCAATAGCTTGGGGGAAAGGTCTGTAAACCCTACTTCAGGAGAACAACATTCACTGAATTTATAGATAGCTTGAAATACTTAAAGATTAGAAACCCCTTCACATTAATTAATTAAACAAATAGTTGATCTGCTTAAGTCATTGTAATCTTAAAACCAGTGTGATAACCAGAAGACTGCATACAGTAGGCCATCAGCACCTGGCCCAAAACCACAGACCTGGACTGTACTCAGTAGTTTGTCAGGATATGCTCATTATTTCAGGATGGTGGTACCAGACACTGCCTACTTCAGACATTGAAATAATAAAAAAATGCACACTCACATGCCTTAGGTCTCTGCTCAGGACTAGACTGCAGAGGTGCTGTGACTTTTGAGCTGCATAATTTAAATTGTAGAAAAAAAGTTAAAAATGAAATAAAACCCAATGCAGTTAAACTGATACACTTACTAAGGTTTTCAGATGGAAAAGACCAATACATTTATAAACATATCCAAATTAAAGAAATACAAAGCTAATTAACTAAAAAGAGGATTACAGAAATGCAATTTATTATGAACACAGACTGCATTTCCAGTACCTTCAGCAAGAAAACTCAGAGGGAATCTAGGATTAAGGGTCATTTAATTGAGTGCTTCTGCCTGAGTAAATGTAGAAGTTTATGATGAAAGGATTAAACCTTTGGTTTAGTTTGCAAGCCAAGAATTAAACAACAATCGTTTAATGGAGTTTGAGTCTCGTTTTAATGCAACAATTGAAAAGCTATCAGCTTTCAGAGAGAAAATAATGATGTAGTGGAATCCTTTTAATAATGTCTTTTACAGTAGGTTTATCCTGTGAGAATTGACATCTTATTTCTAAGTATTTATATAGCCTGCTGTACCACAAGGTTAATATGCAGTAACTACAACTACCAATGCTGCTACACCTGCTATTCTGCTACACATCCTATCGCTACCACTGTAAATAAATAATAACATGATGATGATATCATCAAAATCTTTACTTAATGCAGTGCCTTTCATAACCATGTACTGAACAGTATCTTCAAAAAACCTTATATTAAGATGATGAAAATACAGAAAACAAAAGTTATGTTTTAGTACTGTATGTGTATGTGTATGGCTCTTTGCATGAGAAGGTACAGACATCTGAAATTAAAATAAAATAATGGTGACCAAAATAATGGCTGTCAACATGAGTTTGCACCCCCTTGAGATTATATAATGACTCAGAAATTACAAAGATCAAAGAAAGGACAATTTGACTAGACAAATGATAGTGCTATATAACAGTGACAGGATGCAATAACCAGAATAAAAATGCACATATCTATATTTCCTTAAAGCAATCAGGTTTACACAATCCTTGTTCAAGTTTGTAATGTGCAGTATTGTTTTCCATCTCAGCTTAACGTTATTTGCCATTTTTAGCAAGAGAGCATTACTGAACAAAAATTCAGAATAAGTACAGATATCATACTCTACTGAATGTAGAGCTTTTACTGTTAACAGATATAGCAAACTGCAGATCTAGGAAACTTCAAATCATGTATAAATGGTCAAGTAATATAAATTAAGCTTAACAGATTTCACAAACTACTGACAGGTGACGGAAAATATACTGTATGTTACCAGTATAGATAGCAATGTGTCAGTATACAGCACATGTGCATTTAAGAAGGAGCCTTCTCTTATGTATGCAATTTAGTGAGGTACTAACATAGAAATATTAATAATATATTACGTTTAATACATTTGTTACTAGTTTATATGCTTTACTCAGGCCAGTGTATTAACAAAGAAATACAAAGCTAAGCTTAACTGAAAACTGAAGCTCGACACTTCATAAGTCAAGTCTTAGGTTTGATGCTTGTGTCTGTCAAGTGACCTTACAAAGCATAAGCACTTCAGACACCTTTACTTGCTAGAGAAAAAGAAGCACTGATACTGCTCATTAAGAAATAGCTGACCAGATGGCACAGGCAAAGAGTTCAGTTTTATGAATGAAACTGTACTGTAGATTAGAATTTCAGTCCAGAACTGTGAAATATAAGTTTTTGAAACAAAAAAAAATAGAAGCCATGATAACCAAAATTTCAAAGCTTTATTTTATGTGAATCATGATTAGACATTAATAGATGGAATGCATCATATTAGAATATTCTGAACTTGCTATAAAGGTCTCTGCTGTCCCTACATATTAAGACAAAACAGACAAAACTCTTTCCACAACCTTATCGATATTTGTTTATTAAAGATTTTAAGCAAAAGTCAAGTTCACAAAAAAAGAAAATAAGGCAATGATGACAGAGGTAATCTTGAGGGAATTCAGTAAATGAAGAAAAACTTTGCTTTAGAAATGCGATAATAAAGTAAAGTTCGCAGCTTAACTGAATCATGAATAATATGATATGATTTTGCATACTGATGTTAAGCAATATTAGATATTTAGAGATGAAAAAGTGTTGGCACTCCAAGGAGTTTTATATTAACATTCATTATATTTCTTTTGTTGGTATATACTATCAGTTGATAACTACCACAGTACTTCTTCTTTATTTTGTATTAAAGTGAATGGGGGAGCTTTTTTTCCCCTGAGGAATTACTTTTGTAATGTCATTCCATGTAATAAATGAAAAATACCATTTCTGTTATTATCCTCAGTGTCCTACCTCACTTGAAATTGGATTTCGAAAAACAAGATAAATGTTTCCATTGAGCTCGCCAATGCCTATGGCCCTTAAAAACAAATGTCTCCCATTAGATTGCGAGATTTAAACAGAATGCCTTAAGCTGATGTCCTTTAAACAATTAGCTTAATTGCACATTAATTTAATTTTCTTGGCAGCACCTTTTAATAATAGGTGCTTTTCCAAAACTTCTGAGGCAGTCAGAGTAAAAACCTCATTATCCTCAGTGTAACATTCATTGGAAGACTGGCATGAAGGTACTGTATGTATGTTCTGTATTTAAGATTTTTAAATTCTTTATATAACTTCATACATACAATGAGCCTTATCATTTTAATTAGATATCAAATTTTGTTTAGGCTATAACATTTTTTCTGTAAGATAACCCCCTGCTAATTTGTTTTTATCTTCCTTCAAGATTATTCTTGAGTGAGACAGTTGTATGAAGTTTAAACTGCATAAGTAAACAGAACCTAAATGTCTACATTACGCAACAGGTCTGATGATGCCTATACTGTTAAATTATCAATTAAAATTTAATCAAAATTAAATAATAAAATCCTCATTTTATTTTAACTTGTTGTCATGCGAAAGGATGTACTGTACTGGGTATACTACTATCAATAAACACAATGAAATAGCTGTTTAAAATACAATACAACTTAGGAGACAACACAGGACAAAAAAAAACAGAGTACAAATATGGAACACTCAACCCAACTAAAGTATATACAAGAAAAAAGTGAAGAGAACATTAAAATATAACTTTTCCTAAATTGCTCTTCTGTACTAAAACACAGCCATGCCATCAAACATCCTCTACATTTTCTAATAATACTAACCCTAACCCTAGCAAAGGGTTTGGTTAGTTAGGATTAGGGGTCGGATTTTCTTCAATGCAACCTAACACTCATTTAAGCAGAAAATATAACCCAGGGCATCAAGATATTAGTCGGAAAAGACTTAGCAGCCTTCCCACACCAAACAAAATGTATCAACTGTGGTACAATTTCATTTTTTAACAAGTATTCTGTTTCTGAAAATTTTGCGTGGAATGGTACTCCCCATGAGCACGGTATCAGTGATATATAGGTGAAGAATCTGGAAAACCCAATTAATTGTAGCTACAACTGTTAAAAACCAACTGCATTCAATGCCAAATGCAAGACAGTGAGACATTTAAGCACTTTCTTTAAAATCTCTTGCTTTTCGGGGATTTGGACAACATTACCATTTTGGGCAATTCAGTATGTAGAGAAATATATGCAAGAAAAAACAGGTGCAGAGAATATTAAAATATCACTTTTCCTAAATTGCTCTTCTGTCCTAAATCATAGCCATGCCATCAAACATAATCTATCTTTTCTAATAATACTAACCCAAACCCTAGCTAAGGGATTGGGTATTTAGGGTTAGGGATCGGATTTTATTCAATGGAACCTAACACTCATTTAAGCAGAAAATATAACCCAGGGCATCAAGATATTAGTCTAAAAAGACTAAACAGCCTTGCCACACCAAACAAAATGTATCAACTGTGGTACAATTTCATTTTTTCAGAAGTATTCTGTTTCTGAAAATTTTGCGTGGAATGGTATTCTCAATGAGGTTGGTATTAGCGGTAAATAGGTTAAGAGTCTGGAAAACCCAATAAATTGTAGCTACAACTGTTAAAAACCAACTGCATTCAATGCCAAATGCAAGACAGTGAGACATTTAACCACTTTCTTTCAAATATTTTGCTTTTCAGGGATTTGGACAACATTCCCATTTTGGGCAATGCAGTATATAGAGACATATATGCAAGAAAAAAAAAGTGCAGTGAACATTAATATATAACTTTCCCTAACTTTCACCTCTGTCCTAAAACACAGCCATGCCATCAAACATCCTCTATCTTTTCTACTAATACTAACCCTAACCCTAGCTAAGGGATTGGGTAGTTAGGGTTAGGGGTCAGATTTTCTTCAGTGCAACCTAACACTCATTTAAGTAGAAAATATAACCCAGGGCATCAAGATATTAGTCGGAAAAGACTTAGCAGCCTTCCCACACCAAACAAAATGTATCAACTGTGGTACAATTTCATTTTTTCAGAAGTATTCTGTTTCTGAAAATTTTGCGTGGAATTGTACTCTCCATGAGCACAGTATCAGCGATAAATAGGTGAAGAATCTGGAAAACCCAATAAATTGTAGCTACAACTGTTAAAAACCAACTGCATTCAATTGCAAATGCAAGATAGTGAGACATGTAACCACTTTCTTTCAAATCTATTGCTTTTCGGGGATTTGGACAACATTCCCATTTTGGGCAATGCAGTATATAGAGACATATATGCAAGAAAAAAAAACTGCAGTGAACATTCAAATATCACTTTTCCTAAATTTCACTTCTGTCCTAAAACACAGCCATGCCATCCAACATCCTCTATCTTTTCTAATAATACTAACCCTAACCCTAGCTAAAGGATTGGGTAGTTAGGGTTAGGGGTCAGATTTTCTTCAATGCAACCTAACACTCATTTAAGCAGAAAATATAACCCAGGGCATCAAGATATTAGTCGGAAAAGACTTAGCAGCCTTCCCACACCAAAAAAAAATGTATCAACTGTGGTACAATTTCATTTTTTCTGAAGTATTCTGTTTCTGAAAATTTTCCGTGGAATTGTACTCTCCATGAGCACGGTATCAGCGATAAATAGGTTAAGAATCTGGAAAACCCAATAAATTGTAGCTACAACTGTTAAAAACCAACTGCATTCAAAGCCAAATGCAAGACAGTGAGACATTTAACCACTTTCTTTCAAATCTTTTACTTTTAGAGGATTTGGACAACATTCCCATTTTGGGCAATGCAGTATATAGAGACATATATGCAAGAAAAAAAGAGTGCAGTGAACATTCAAATATCACTTTTCCTAAATTTCACTTCTGTCCTAAAACACAGCCATGCCATCCAACATCCTCTATCTATTCTAATAATACTAACCCTAACCCTAGCTAAGGGATTGGGTAGTTAGGGTTAGGGGTCAGATTTTCTTCAATGCAACCTAACACTCATTTAAGCAGAAAATATAACCCAGGGCATCAAGATATTAGTCGGAAAAGACTTAGCAGCCTTCCAACACCAAAACAAATGTATCAACTGTGGTACAATTTCATTTTTTCTGAAGTATTCTGTTTCTGAAAATTTTCCGTGGAATTGTACTCTCCATGAGCACGGTATCAGCGATAAATAGGTTAAGAATCTGGAAAACCCAATAAATTGTAGCTACAACTGTTAAAAACCAACTGCATTCAAAGCCAAATGCAAGACAGTGACACATTTAACCACTTTCTTTCAAATCTTTTACTTTTAGAGGATTTGGACAACATTCCCATTTTGGGCAATGCAGTATAAAGAGACATATATGCAAGAAAAAAAGAGTGCAGTGAACATTCAAATATCACTTTTCCTAAATTTCACTTCTGTCCTAAAACACAGCCATGCCATCCAACATCCTCTATCTATTCTAATAATACTAACCCTAACCCTAGCTAAGGGATTGGGTAGTTAGGGTTAGGGGTCAGATTTTCTTCAATGCAACCTAACACTCATTTAAGCAGAAAATATAACCCAGGGCATCAAGATATTAGTCGGAAAAGACTTAGCAGCCTTCCAACACCAAAACAAATGTATCAACTGTGGTACAATTTCATTTTTTCTGAAGTATTCTGTTTCTGAAAATTTTCCGTGGAATTGTACTCTCCATGAGCACGGTATCAGCGATAAATAGGTTAAGAATCTGGAAAACCCAATAAATTGTAGCTACAACTGTTAAAAACCAACTGCATTCAAAGCCAAATGCAAGACAGTGACACATTTAACCACTTTCTTTCAAATCTTTTACTTTTAGAGGATTTGGACAACATTCCCATTTTGGGCAATGCAGTATAAAGAGACATATATGCAAGAAAAAAAAAGTGCAGTGAACATTCAAATATCACTTTTCCTAAATTTCACTTCTGTCCTAAACACAGCCATGCCATCCAACATCCTCTATCTATTCTAATAATACTAACCCTAACCCTAGCTAAGGGATTGGGTAGTTAGGGTTAGGGGTCAGATTTTCTTCAATGCAACCTAACACTCATTTAAGCAGAAAATATAACCCAGGGCATCAAGATATTAGTCGGAAAAGACTTAGCAGCCTTCCAACACCAAAACAAATGTATCAACTGTGGTACAATTTCATTTTTTCTGAAGTATTCTGTTTCTGAAAATTTTCCGTGGAATTGTACTCTCCATGAGCACGGTATCAGCGATAAATAGGTTAAGAATCTGGAAAACCCAATAAATTGTAGCTACAACTGTTAAAAACCAACTGCATTCAAAGCCAAATGCAAGACAGTGAGACATTTAACCACTTTCTTTCAAATCTTTTACTTTTAGAGGATTTGGACAACATTCCCATTTTGGGCAATGCAGTATATAGAGACATATATGCAAGAAAAAAAGAGTGCAGTGAACATTCAAATATCACTTTTCCTAAATTTCACTTCTGTCCTAAAACACAGCCATGCCATCCAACATCCTCTATCTTTTCTAATAATACTAACCCTAACCCTAGCTAAGGGATTGGGTAGTTAGGGTTAGGGGTCAGATTTTCTTCAATGCAACCTAACACTCATTTAAGCAGAAAATATAACCCAGGGCATCAAGATATTAGTCGGAAAAGACTTAGCAGCCTTCCAACACCAAAAAAAATGTATCAACTGTGGTACAATTTCATTTTTTCTGAAGTATTCTGTTTCTGAAAATTTTCCGTGGAATTGTACTCTCCATGAGCACGGTATCAGCGATAAATAGGTTAAGAATCTGGAAAACCCAATAAATTGTAGCTACAACTGTTAAAAACCAACTGCATTCAAAGCCAAATGCAAGACAGTGACACATTTAACAACTTTCTTTCAAATCTTTTACTTTTAGAGGATTTGGACAACATTCCCATTTTGGGCAATGCAGTATAAAGAGACATATATGCAAGAAAAAAAAAGTGCAGTGAACATTAAAATATAACTTTTCCTAAATTTCACATCTGTCCTAAAACACAGCCATGCCATCAAACATCCTCTATCTTTTCTAATAATACTAACCCTAACCCTAGCTGAGGGTTTGGGTAGTTAGGGTTAGGGGTCAGATTTTCTTCAATGAATCCTAACACTCATTTAAGCAGAAAATATAACCCAGGGCATCAAGATATTAGTCGGAAAAGACTTAGCAGCCTTCCCACACCAAAACAATGTTTCAACTGTGGTACAGTTTCATTTTTTGACAAGTATTCTGTTACTGGAAATTTTGCGTGGAATGGTACTCTCCATGAGCACGGTATAAGCGATAAATAGGTTAAGAGTCTGGAAAACCCAATAAATTGTAGCTACAACTGTTAAAAACCAACTGCATTCAATTGCAAATGCAAGATAGTGAGACATGTAACCACTTTCTTTCAAATCTATTGCTTTTCGGGGATTTGGACAACATTCCCATTTTGGGCAATGCAGTATATAGAGACATATATGCAAGAAAAAAAAACTGCAGTGAACATTCAAATATCACTTTTCCTAAATTTCACTTCTGTCCTAAAACACAGCCATGCCATCCAACATCCTCTATCTTTTCTAATAATACTAACCCTAACCCTAGCTAAGGGATTGGGAAGTTAGGGTTAGGGGTCAGATTTTCTTCAATGCCACCTAACATTCATTTAAGCAGAAAATATAACCCAGGGCATCAAGATATTAGTTGGAAAAGACTTAGCAGCCTTCCCACACCAAACAAAATGTATCAACTGTGGTACAATTTCATTTTTTCAGAAGTCTTCTGTTTCTGAAAATTTTGCGTGGAATTGTACTCTCCATGAGCACGGTATCAGCGATAAATAAGTTAAGAATCTGGAAAACCCAATAAATTGTAGCTGCAACTGTTAAAAACCAACTGCATTCAATGCCAAATGCAAGACAGTGAGACATCAAACCACTTTCTTTCAAATCTTTTACTTTTCGAGGATTTGTACAACATTCCCATTTTGGGCAATGCAGTATATAGAGACATATATGCAAGAAAAAAAAAGTGCAGTGATCATTAAAAAATCACTTTTCCTAAATTTCACTTCTGTCCTAAAACACAGCCATGCCATCCAACATCCTCTATCTTTTCTAATAATACTAACCCTAACCCTAGCTAAGGGATTGGGTAGTTAGGGTTAGGGGTCAGATTTTCTACAATGCCACCTAACATTCATTTAAGCAGAAAATATAACCCAGGGCATCAAGATATTAGTTGGAAAAGACTTAGCAGCCTTCCCACACCAAACAAAATGTATCAACTGTGGTACAATTTCATTTTTTCAGAAGTATTCTGTTTCTGAAAATTTTGCATGGAATTGTACTCTCCATGAGCACGGTATCAGCGATAAATAGGTTAAGAGTCTGGAAAACCCAATAAATTGTAGCTACAACTGTTAAAAACCAACTGCATTCAATGCCAAATGCAAGACAGTGAGACATGTAACCACTTTCTTTCAAATCTATTTCTTTTCGGGGATTTGGACAACATTCCCATGATCGCTAATGCAGTATATAAAGACATATATGCAAGAAAAAAAAAGTACAATGAACATTCAAATATCACTTTTCCTAAATTTCACTTCTGTCCTAAAACACAGCCATGCCATCCAACATCCTCTATCTTTTCTAATAATACTAACCCTAACCCTATCTAAGGGATTGGGTAGTTAGGGTTAGGGGTCAGATTTTCTTCAGTGCAACCTAACACTCATTTAAGTAGAAAATATAACCGAGGGCATCAAGATATTAGTCGGAAAAGACATAGCAGCCTTCCCACACCAAACAAGATGTATCAACTGTGGTACAATTTCATTTTTTCAGAAGTATTCTGTTTCTGAAAATTTTGCGTGGAATTGTACTCTCCATGAGCACGGTATCAGCGATAAATAGGTTAATAGTCTGGAAAACCCAATAAATTGTAGCTACAACTGTGAAAAACCAACTGCATTCAATGCCAAATGCAAGACAGTGAGACATGTAACCACTTTCTTTCAAATCTATTGCTTTTCGGGAATTTGGACAACATTCCCATGATCGCTAATGCAGTATATAAAGACATATATGCAAGAAAAAAAAAGTACAGTGAACATTAATATATAACTTTACCTACATTTCACTTCTGTCCTAAAACACAGCCATGCCATCAAACATCCTCTATCTTTTCTAATAATACTAACCCTAACCCTATCTAAGGGATTGGGTAGTTAGGGTTAGGGGTCAGATTTTCTTCAGTGCAACCTAACACTCATTTAAGCAGAATATATAACCCAGGGCATCAATATATTAGTCGGAAAACACTTAGCAGCCTTCCCACACCAAACAAAATGTATCAACTGTAGTACAATTTCATTTTTTTTTAAGTATTCTGTTTCTGAAAATTTTGCGTGGAATGGTACTCTTCATGAGCACGGTATCAGCGATAAATAGGTTAAGAATCTGGAAAACTCAATAAATTGTAGCTACAACTGTAAAAAACCAACTGCATTCAAAGCCAAATGCAAGACAGTGAGACATTTAACCACTTTCTTTCAAATCTTTTACTTTTCGAGGATTTGGACAACATTCCCATTTTGGGCAATGCAGTATATAGAGACATATATGCAAGAAAAAAAAAGTGCAGTGAACATTAAAATATCACTTTTCCTAAATTTCACTTCTGTCCTAAAACACAGCCATGCCATCCAACATCCTCTATCTTTTCTAATAATACTTACCCTAACCCTAGCTAAGGGATTGGGTAGTTAGGGTTAGGGGTCAGATTTTCTTCAATGCAACCTAACACTCATTTAAGCAGAAAATATAACCCAGGGCATCAAGATATTAGTCGGAAAAGACTTAGAAGCCTTCCCATACCAAACAAGATGTATCAACTGTGGTACAATTTCATTTTTTCAGAAGTATTCTGTTTCTGAAAATTTTGCGTGGAATTGTACTCTCCATGAGCACGGTATCAGCGATAAATAGGTTAATAGTCTGGAAAACCCAATAAATTGTAGCTACAACTGTGAAAAACCAACTGCATTCAATGCCAAATGCAAGACAGTGAGACATGTAACCACTTTCTTTCAAATCTATTGCTTTTCGGGAATTTGGACAACATTCCCATGATCGCTAATGCAGTATATAAAGACATATATGCAAGAAAAAAAAAGTACAGTGAACATTAATATATAACTTTACCTACATTTCACTTCTGTCCTAAAACACAGCCATGCCATCAAACATCCTCTATCTTTTCTAATAATACTAACCCTAACCCTATCTAAGGGATTGGGTAGTTAGGGTTAGGGGTCAGATTTTCTTCAGTGCAACCTAACACTCATTTAAGCAGAATATATAACCCAGGGCATCAATATATTAGTCGGAAAACACTTAGCAGCCTTCCCACACCAAACAAAATGTATCAACTGTAGTACAATTTCATTTTTTTTTAAGTATTCTGTTTCTGAAAATTTTGCGTGGAATGGTACTCTTCATGAGCACGGTATCAGCGATAAATAGGTTAAGAATCTGGAAAACTCAATAAATTGTAGCTACAACTGTAAAAAACCAACTGCATTCAAAGCCAAATGCAAGACAGTGAGACATTTAACCACTTTCTTTCAAATCTTTTACTTTTCGAGGATTTGGACAACATTCCCATTTTGGGCAATGCAGTATATAGAGACATATATGCAAGAAAAAAAAAGTGCAGTGAACATTAAAATATCACTTTTCCTAAATTTCACTTCTGTCCTAAAACACAGCCATGCCATCCAACATCCTCTATCTTTTCTAATAATACTTACCCTAACCCTAGCTAAGGGATTGGGTAGTTAGGGTTAGGGGTCAGATTTTCTTCAATGCAACCTAACACTCATTTAAGCAGAAAATATAACCCAGGGCATCAAGATATTAGTCGGAAAAGACTTAGAAGCCTTCCCATACCAAACAAAATGTATCAACTGTGGTACAATTTCATTTTTTCAGAACTATTCTGTTACTGGAAATTTTGCATGGAATGGTACTCTCCATGAGCACGGTATTAGCGATAAATCGGTTAAGAGTCTGGAAAACCCAATAAATTGTAGCTACAACTGTTAAAAACCAACTGCATTCAATGCCAAATGCAAGACAGTGAGACATGTAACCACTTTCTTTCAAATCTATTGCTTTTCGGGGATTTGGACAACATTCCCATTTTCGGTAATGCAGTATATAGAGATATATATGCAAGAAAAAAAAAGTGCAGTGAACATTCAAATATCACTTTTCCTAAATTTCACTTCTGTCCTAAAACACAGCCATACCATCCAACATCCTCTATCTTTTCTAATAATACTAACCCTAACCCTAGCTGAGGGATTGGGTAGTTAGGGTTAGGGGTCAGATTTTCTTCAATGCACCCTAACACTTATTTAAGCAGAATATATAACCCAGGGCATCAATATATTAGTCGGAAAACACTTAGCAGCCTTCCCACACCAAACAAAATGTATCAACTGTAGTACAATTTCATTTTTTTTAAAGTATTCTGTTTCTGAAAATTTTGCGTGGAATGGTACTCTTCATGAGCACGGTATCAGCGATAAATAGGTTAAGAATCTGGAAAACCCAATAAATTGTAGCTACAACTGTTAAAAACGAACTGCATTCAATGCCAAATGCAAGACAGTGAAACATTTAATCACATTCTTTCAAATCTTTTACTTTTCGAGGATTTGGACAACATTCCCATTTTGGGCAATGCAGTATATAGAGACATATATGCAAGAAAAAAAAAGTGCAGTGAACATTAATATATAACTTTACCTAAATTTCACTTCTGTCCTAAAACACAGCCATGCCATCAAACATCCTCTATCTTTTCTAATAATACTAACCCTAACCCTATCTAAGGGATTGGGTAGTTAGGGTTAGGGGTCAGATTTTCTTCAGTGCAACCTAACACTCATTTAAGAAGAAAATATAACCGAGGGCATCAAGATATTAGTCGGAAAAGACTTATTAGCCTTCCCACACCAAACAAAATGTATCAACTGTAGTACAATTTCAGTTTTTCAGAAGTATTGTGTTTCTGAAAATTTTGCGTGGAATGGTACTCTCCAGGAGCACGGTATCAGCGATAAATAGGTAAAGAATCTGGAAAACCCAATAAATTGTAGCTACAACTGTAAAAAACCAACTGCATTCAATGCCAAATGCAATACAGTGAGACATTTAACCACTTTCTTTCAAATCTATTTCTTTTCGGGGATTTGGACAACATTCCCATGATCGCTAATGCAGTATATAAAGACATATATGCAAGAAAAAAAAAGTACAGTGAACATTCAAATATCACTTTTCCTAAATTTCACTTCTGTCCTAAAACACAGCCATGCCATCCAACATCCTCTATCTTTTCTAATAATACTAACCCTAACCCTAGCTAAGGGATTGGGTAGTTAGGGTTAGGGGTCAGATTTTCTTCAATGCAACCTAACACTCATTTAAACAGAAAATATAACCCAGGGCATCAAGATATTAGTCGGAAAAGACTTAGCAGCCTTCCCACACCAAACAAAATGTATCAACTGTGGTACAATTTCATTTTTTCAGAAGTATTCTGTTTCTGAAAATTTTGCGTGGAATTGTACTCTCCATGAGCACGGTATCAGCGATAAATAGGTTAAGAGTCTGGAAAACCCAATAAATTGTAGCTACAACTGTGAAAAACCAACTGCATTCAATGCCAAATGCAAGACAGTGAGACATTTAACCACTTTCTTTCAAATCTTTTAATTTTCGAGGATTTGGACAACATTCCCATTTTGGGCAATGCAGTATATAGAGACATATATGCAAGAAAAAAAAAGTGCAGTGAACATTAATATATAACTTTACCTAAATTTCACTTCTGTCCTAAAACACAGCGATGCCATCAAACATCCTCTATCTTTTCTAATAATACTAACCCTAACCCTATCTAAGGGATTGGGTAGTTAGGGTTAGGGGTCAGATTTTCTTCAGTGCAACCTAACACTCATTTAAGAAGAAAATATAACGGAGGGCATCAAGATATTAGTCGGAAAAGACTTAGTAGCCTTCCCACACCAAACAAAATGTATCAACTGTAGTACAATTTCAGTTTTTCAGAAGTATTGTGTTTCTGAAAATTTTGCGTGGAATGGTACTCTCCAGGTGCACGGTATCAGCGATAAATAGGTTAAGAATCTGGAAAACCCAATAAATTGTAGCTACAACTGTAAAAAACCAACTGCATTCAATGCCAAATGCAAGACAGTGAGACATTTAACCACTTTCTTTCAAATCTATTTCTTTTCGGGGATTTGGACAACATTCCCATTTTCGCTAATGCAGTATATAGAGACATATATGCAAGAAAAGAAAAGTGCAGTGAACATTAAAATATCACTTTTCCTAAATTTCACTTCTGTCCTAAAACACAACCATGCCATCCAACATCCTCTATCTATTCTAATAATACTAACCGTAACCCTAGCTAAGGGATTGGGTAGTTAGGGTTAGGGGTCAGATTTTCTTCAATGCAACCTAACACTCATTTAAGCAGAAAATATAACCCAGGGCATCAAGATATTAGTCGGAAAAGACATAGCAGCCTTCCCACACCAAAGAAAATGTATCAACTGTGGTACAATTTCATTTTTTCAGAAGTATTCTGTTTCTGAAAATTTTGCGTGGAATTGTACTCTCCATGAGCACGGTATCAGCGATAAAAAGGTTAAGAATCTGGAAAACCCAATAAATTGTAGCTACAACTGTTAAAAACGAACTGCATTCAATGCCAAATGCAAGACAGTGAGACATTTAACCACATTCTTTCAAATATTTTACTTTTCGAGGATTTGGACAACATTCCCATTTTGGGCAATGCAGTATATACATATATGCAAGAAAAAAAAAGTGCAGTGAACATTAAAATATCACTTTTCCTAAATTTCACTTCTGTCCTAAAACACAGCCATGCCATCCAACATCCTCTATCTTTTCTAATAATACTAACCCTAACCCTAGCTAAGGGATTGGGTAGTTAGGGTTAGGGGTCAGATTTTCTTCAATGCAACCTAACACTCATTTAAGCAGAAAACATAACCCAGGGCATCAAGATATTAGTCGGAAAAGACTTAGAAGCCTTCCCATACCAAACAAAATGTATCAACTGTGGTACAATTTCATTTTTTCAGAACTATTCTGTTACTGGAAATTTTGCATGGAATGGTACTCTCCATGAGCACGGTATCAGCGATAAATCGGTTAAGATTCTGGAAAACCCAATAAATTGTAGCTACAACTGTTAAAAACCAACTGCATTCAATGCCAAATGCAAGACAGTGAGACATTTAACCACTTTCTTTCAAATCTATTTCTTTTCGGGGATTTGGACAACATTCCCATTTTCGCTAATGCAGTATATAGAGACATATATGCAAGAAAAGAAAAGTGCAGTGAACATTAAAATATCACTTTTCCTAAATTTCACTTCTGTCCTAAAACACAACCATGCCATCCAACATCCTCTATCTATTCTAATAATACTAACCGTAACCCTAGCTAAGGGATTGGGTAGTTAGGGTTAGGGGTCAGATTTTCTTCAATGCAACCTAACACTCATTTAAGCAGAAAATATAACCCAGGGCATCAAGATATTAGTTGGAAAAGACATAGCAGCCTTCCCACACCAAAGAAAATGTATCAACTGTGGTACAATTTCATTTTTTCAGAAGTATTCTGTTTCTGAAAATTTTGCGTGGAATTGTACTCTCCATGAGCACGGTATCAGCGATAAAAAGGTTAAGAATCTAGAAAACCCAATAAATTGTAGCTACAACTGTTAAAAACCAACTGCATTCAATGCCAAATGCAAGACAGTGAGACATTTAACCATTTTCTTTCAAATCTTTTACTTTTCGAGGATTTGGACAACATTCCCATTTTGGGCAATGCAGTATATAGAGACATATATGCAAGAAAAAAAAAGTGCAGTGAACATTCAAATATCACTTTTCCTAAATTTCACTTCTGTCCTAAAACACAGCCATGCCATCAAACATCCTCTATCTTTTCTGATAATACTAACCGTAACCCTAGCTGAAGGATTGGGTAGTTAGGGTTAGGGGTCAGATTTTCTTCAATGCATCCTAACACTCATTTAAGCAGAAAATATAACACAGAGCATCAAGATATAAGTCGGAAAAGACTTAGCAGCCTTACCACACCAAAAAAATGTTTCAACTGTGGTACAGTTTCATTTTTTGACAAGTATTCTGTTACTGGAAATTTTGCGTGGAATGGTACTCTCCATGAGCACGGTATCAACGATAAAAAGGTTAAGAATCTGGAAAACCCAATAAATTGTAGCTACAACTGTTAAAAACGAACTGCATTCAATGCCAAATGCAAGACAGTGAGACATTTAACCACATTCTTTCAAATATTTTACTTTTCGAGGATTTGGACAACATTCCCATTTTGGGCAATGCAGTATATACATATATGCAAGAAAAAAAAAGTGCAGTGAACATTAAAATATCACTTTTCCTAAATTTCACTTCTGTCCTAAAACACAGCCATGCCATCCAACATCCTCTATCTTTTCTAATAATACTAACCCTAACCCTAGCTAAGGGATTGGGTAGTTAGGGTTAGGGGTCAGATTTTCTTCAATGCAACCTAACACTCATTTAAGCAGAAAATATAACCCAGGGCATCAAGATATTAGTCGGAAAAGACTTAGAAGCCTTCCCATACCAAACAAAATGTATCAACTGTGGTACAATTTCATTTTTTCAGAACTATTCTGTTACTGGAAATTTTGCATGGAATGGTACTCTCCATGAGCACGGTATCAGCGATAAATCGGTTAAGAGTCTGGAAAACCCAATAAATTGTAGCTACAACTGTTAAAAACCAACTGCATTCAATGCCAAATGCAAGACAGTGAGACATGTAACCACTTTCTTTCAAATCTATTGCTTTTCGGGGATTTGGACAACATTCCCATTTTCGGTAATGCAGTATATAGAGATATATATGCAAGAAAAAAAAAGTGCAGTGAACATTCAAATATCACTTTTCCTAAATTTCACTTCTGTCCTAAAACACAGCCATGCCATCCAACATCCTCTATCTTTTCTAATAATACTAACCCTAACCCTAGCTGAGGGATTGGGTAGTTAGGGTTAGGGGTCAGATTTTCTTCAATGCACCCTAACACTCATTTAAGCAGAATATATAACCCAGGGCATCAATATATTAGTCGGAAAACACTTAGCAGCCTTCCCACACCAAACAAAATGTATCAACTGTAGTACAATTTCATTTTTTTTAAAGGATTCTGTTTCTGAAAATTTTGCGTGGAATGGTACTCTTCATGAGCACGGTATCAGCGATAAATAGGTTAAGAATCTGGAAAACCCAATAAATTGTACCTACAACTGTTAAAAACGAACTGCATTCAATGCCAAATGCAAGACAGTGAAACATTTAATCACATTCTTTCAAATCTTTTACTTTTCGAGGATTTGGACAACATTCCCATTTTGGGCAATGCAGTATATAGAGACATATATGCAAGAAAAAAAAAGTGCAGTGAACATTAATATATAACTTTACCTAAATTTCACTTCTGTCCTAAAACACAGCGATGCCATCAAACATCCTCTATCTTTTCTAATAATACTAACCCTAACCCTATCTAAGGGATTGGGTAGTTAGGGTTAGGGGTCAGATTTTCTTCAGTGCAACCTAACACTCATTTAAGAAGAAAATATAACGGAGGGCATCAAGATATTAGTCGGAAAAGACTTAGTAGCCTTCCCACACCAAACAAAATGTATCAACTGTAGTACAATTTCAGTTTTTCAGAAGTATTGTGTTTCTGAAAATTTTGCGTGGAATGGTACTCTCCAGGAGCACGGTATCAGCGATAAATAGGTTAAGAATCTGGAAAACCCAATAAATTGTAGCTACAACTGTAAAAAACCAACTGCATTCAATGCCAAATGCAAGACAGTGAGACATTTAACCACTTTCTTTCAAATCTATTTCTTTTCGGGGATTTGGACAACATTCCCATTTTCGCTAATGCAGTATATAGAGACATATATGCAAGAAAAGAAAAGTGCAGTGAACATTAAAATATCACTTTTCCTAAATTTCACTTCTGTCCTAAAACACAGCCATGCCATCAAACATCCTCTATCTTTTCTAATAATACTAACCCTAACCCTAGCTGAGGGTTTGGGTAGTTAGGGTTAGGGGTCAGATTTTCTTCAGTGCAACCTAACACTCATTTAAGTAGAAAATATAACCCAGGGCATCAAGATATTAGTTGGAAAAGACTTAGCAGCCTTCCCACACCAAACAAAATGTATCAACTGTGGTACAATTTCATTTTTTCAGAAGTATTCTGTTTCTGAAAATTTTGCGTGGAATTGTACTCTCCATGAGCACGGTATCAGCGATAAATAGGTTAAGAGTCTGGAAAACCCAATAAATTGTAGCTACAACTGTTAAAAACCAACTGCATTCAATGCCAAATGCAAGACAGTGAGACATGTAACCACTTTCTTTCAAATCTATTGCTTTTCGGGGATTGGACAACATTCCCATTTTCGCTAATGCAGTATATAGAGACATACATGCAAGAAAAAAAAAGTGCAGTGAAAATTAAAATATCACTCTTCCTAAATTTCACTTCTGTCCTAAAACACAGCCATGCCATCCAACATCCTCTATCTTTTCTAATAATACTAACCCTAACCCTAGCTGAGGGTTTGGGTAGTTAGGGTTAGGGGTCAGATTTTCTTCAATGCAACCTAACACACATTTAAGTAGAAAATATAACCCAGGGCATCAAGAGATTAGTCAGAAAAGACTTAGCAGCCTTCCCACACCAAACAAAATGTATCAACTGTGGTACAATTTCATTTTTTCAGAAGTATTCTGTTTCTGAAAATTTTGCATGGAATTGTACTCTCCATGAGCACGGTATCAGCGATAAATAGGTTAAGAGTCTGGAAAACCCAATAAATTGTAGCTACAACTGTTAAAAACCAACTGCATTCAATGCCAAATGCAAGACAGTGAGACATGTAACCACTTTCTTTCAAATCTATTGCTTTTCGGGGATTTGGAGAATATTCCCATTTTTGGTAATGCAGTATATAGAGACATATATGCAAGAAAAAAAAAGTGCAGTGAACATTAAAATATCACTCTTCCTAAATTTCACTTCTGTCCTAAAACACAGCCATGCCATCCAACATCCTCTATCTTTTCTAATAATACTAACCCTAACCCTAGCTAAGGGATTGGGTAGTTAGGGTTAGGGGTCAGATTTTCTTCAATGCCACCGAACACTCATTTAAGCAGAAAATATAACCCAGGGCATCAAGATATTAGTTGGAAAAGACTTAGCAGCCTTCCCACACCAAAAAAAATGTATCAACTGTGGTACAATTTCATTTTTTCAGAAGTATTCTGTTTCTGAAAATTTTGCGTGGAATTGTACTCTCCATGAGCTCGGTATCAGCGATAAATAGGTTAAGAGTCTGGAAAACCCAATAAATTGTAGCTACAACTGTTAAAAGCCAACTGCATTCACTGCCAAATGCAAGACAGTGAGACATGTAACCACTTTCTTTCAAATCAATTGCTTTTCGGGGATTTGGACAACATTCCCATTTTTGGTAATGCAGTATATAGAGACAAATATGCAAGAAAAAAAAAGTGCAGTGAACATTAAAATATCACTCTTCCTAAATTTCACTTCTGTCCTAAAACACAACCATGCCATCCAACATCCTCTATCTTTTCTAATAATACTAACCCTAACCCTAGCTAAGGGATTGGGTAGTTAGGGTTAGGGGTCAGATTTTCTTCCATGCAACCTAACACTCATTTAAGCAGAAAATATAACCCAATATAACTGCCAAATGCAAGACAGTGAGACATGTAACCACTTTCTTTCAAATCAATTGCTTTTCGGGGATTTGGACAACATTCCCATTTTTGGTAATGCAGTATATAGAGACATATATGCAAGAAAAAAAAAGTGCAGTGAACATTAAAATATCACTCTTCCTAAATTTCACTTCTGTCCTAAAACACAACCATGCCATCCAACATCCTCTATCTTTTCTAATAATACTAACCCTAACCCTAGCTAAGGGATTGGGTAGTTAGGGTTAGGGGTCAGATTTTCTTCCATGCAACCAAACACTCATTTAAGCAGAAAATATAACCCAGGGCATCAAGATATTAGTCGGAAAAGACTTAGCAGCCTTCCCAAACCAAACAAAATGTATAAACTGTGGTACAATTTCATTTTTTCAGAAATATTCTGTTTCTGAAAATTTTGCGTGGAATTGTACTCTCCATGAGCACTGTATCAGCGATAAATAAGTTAAGAATCTGGAAAACCCAATAAATTGTAGCTACAACTGTTAAAAACCAACTGCATTCAATGCCAAATGCAAGACAGTGAGACATTAAACCACTTTCTTTCAAATCTTTTACTTTTCGAGGATTTGTACAACATTCCCATTTTGGGCAATGCAGTATATAGAGACATATATGCAAGAAAAAAAAAGTGCACTGAACATTAAAAAATCACTCTTCCTAAATTTCACTTCTGTCCTAAAACACAGCCATGCCATCCAACATCCTCTATCTTTTCTAATAATACTAACCCTAACCCTAGCTAAGGGATTGGGTAGTTAGGGTTAGGGGTCAGATTTTCTTCCATGCAACCTAACACTCATTTAAGCAGAAAATATAACCCAGGGCATCAAGATATTAGTCGGAAAAGACTTAGCAGCCTTCCCACACCAAACAAAATGTATCAACTGTGGTACAATTTCATTTTTTCAGAAGTATTCTGTTTCTGAAAATTTTGCGTGGAATTGTACTCTCCATGAGCACGGTATCAGCGATAAATAAGTTAAGAATCTGGAAAACCCAATAAATTGTAGCTACAACTGTTAAAAACCAACTGCATTCAATGCCAAATGCAAGACAGTGAGACATGTAACCACTTTCTTTCAAATCTATTGCTTTTCGGGGATTTGGAGAATATTCCCATTTTTGGTAATGCAGTATATAGAGACATATATGCAAGAAAAAAAAAGTGCAGTGAACATTAAAATATCACTCTTCCTAAATTTCACTTCTGTCCTAAAACACAGCCATGCCATCCAACATCCTCTATCTTTTCTAATAATACTAACCCTAACCCTAGCTAAGGGATTGGGTAGTTAGGGTTAGGGGTCAGATTTTCTTCAATGCCACCTAACACTCATTTAAGCAGAAAATATAACCCAGGGCATCAAGATATTAGTTGGAAAAGACTTAGCAGCCTTCCCACACCAAACAAAATGTATCAACTGTGGTACAATTTCATTTTTTCAGAAGTATTCTGTTTCTGAAAATTTTGCGTGGAATTGTACTCTCCATGAGCACGGTATCAGCGATAAATAGGTTAAGAGTCTGGAAAACCCAATAAATTGTAGCTACAACTGTTAAAAACCAACTGCATTCAATGCCAAATGCAAGACAGTGAGACATGTAACCACTTTCTTTCAAATCAATTGCTTTTCGGGGATTTGGAAAACATTCCCATTTTTGGTAATGCAGTATATAGAGACATATATGCAAGAAAAAAAAAGTGCAGTGAACATTAAAATATCACTCTTCCTAAATTTCACTTCTGTCCTAAAACACAGCCATGCCATCCAACATCATCTATCTTTTCTAATAATACTAACCCTAACCCTAGCTAAGGGATTGGGTAGTTAGGGTTAGGGGTCAGATTTTCATCCATGCAACCTAACACTCATTTAAGCAGAAAATATAACCCAGGGCATCAAGATATTAGTCGGAAAAGACTTAGCAGCCTTCCCACACCAAACAAAATGTATCAACTGTGGTACAATTTCATTTTTTCAGAAGTATTCTGTTTCTGAAAATTTTGCGTGGAATTGTACTCTCCATGAGCACGGTATCAGCGATAAATAAGTTAAGAATCTGGAAAACCCAATAAATTGTAGCTACAACTGTTAAAAACCAACTGCATTCAATGCCAAATGCAAGACAGTGAGACATGTAACCACTTTCTTTCAAATCAATTGCTTTTCGGGGATTTGGACAACATTCCCATTTTTGGCAATGCAGTATATAGAGACATATATGCAAGAAAAAAAAGTGCAGTGAACATTAAAATATCACTCTTCCTAAATTTCACTTCTTTCCTAAAACACAACCATGCCATCCAACATCCTCTATCTATTCTAATAATACTAACCCTAACCCTAGCTAAGGGATTGGGAAGTTAGGGTTAGGGGTCAGATTTTCTTCAATGCCACCTAACATTCATTTAAGCAGAAAATATAACCCAGGGCATCAAGATATTAGTTGGAAAAGACTTAGCAGCCTTCCCACACCAAACAAAATGTATCAACTGTGGTACAATTTCATTTTTTCAGAAGTCTTCTGTTTCTGAAAATTTTGCGTGGAATTGTACTCTCCATGAGCACGGTATCAGCGATAAATAAGTTAAGAATCTGGAAAACCCAATAAATTGTAGCTGCAACTGTTAAAAACCAACTGCATTCAATGCCAAATGCAAGACAGTGAGACATCAAACCACTTTCTTTCAAATCTTTTACTTTTCGAGGATTTGTACAACATTCCCATTTTGGGCAATGCAGTATATAGAGACATATATGCAAGAAAAAAAAAGTGCAGTGATCATTAAAAAATCACTTTTCCTAAATTTCACTTCTGTCCTAAAACACAGCCATGCCATCCAACATCCTCTATCTTTTCTAATAATACTAACCCTAACCCTAGCTAAGGGATTGGGTAGTTAGGGTTAGGGGTCAGATTTTCTACAATGCCACCTAACATTCATTTAAGCAGAAAATATAACCCAGGGCATCAAGATATTAGTTGGAAAAGACTTAGCAGCCTTCCCACACCAAACAAAATGTATCAACTGTGGTACAATTTCATTTTTTCAGAAGTATTCTGTTTCTGAAAATTTTGCATGGAATTGTACTCTCCATGAGCACGGTATCAGCGATAAATAGGTTAAGAGTCTGGAAAACCCAATAAATTGTAGCTACAACTGTTAAAAACCAACTGCATTCAATGCCAAATGCAAGACAGTGAGACATGTAACCACTTTCTTTCAAATCTATTGCTTTTCGGGGATTTGGAGAATATTCCCATTTTTGGTAATGCAGTATATAGAGACATATATGCAAGAAAAAAAAAGTGCAGTGAACATTAAAATATCACTCTTCCTAAATTTCACTTCTGTCCTAAAACACAGCCATGCCATCCAACATCCTCTATCTTTTCTAATAATACTAACCCTAACCCTAGCTAAGGGATTGGGTAGTTAGGGTTAGGGGTCAGATTTTCTTCAATGCCACCTAACACTCATTTAAGCAGAAAATATAACCCAGGGCATCAAGATATTAGTTGGAAAAGACATAGCAGCCTTCCCACACCAAACAAAATGTATCAACTGTGGTACAATTTCATTTTTTCAGAAGTATTCTGTTTCTGAAAATTTTGCGTGGAATTGTACTCTCCATGAGCACGGTATCAGCGATAAATAGGTTAAGAGTCTGGAAAACCCAATAAATTGTAGCTACAACTGTTAAAAACCAACTGCATTCAATGCCAAATGCAAGACAGTGAGACATGTAACCACTTTCTTTCAAATCAATTGCTTTTCGGGGATTTGGACAACATTCCCATTTTTGGCAATGCAGTATATAGAGACATATATGCAAGAAAAAAAAAGTGTAGTGAACATTAAAATATCACTCTTCCTAAATTTCACTTCTGTCCTAAAACACAACCATGCCATCCAACATCCTCTATCTTTTCTAATAATACTAACCCTAACCCTAGCTAAGGGATTGGGAAGTTAGGGTTAGGGGTCAGATTTTCTTCAATGCCACCTAACATTCATTTAAGCAGAAAATATAACCCAGGGCATCAAGATATTAGTTGGAAAAGACTTAGCAGCCTTCCCACACCAAACAAAATGTATCAACTGTGGTACAATTTCATTTTTTCAGAAGTCTTCTGTTTCTGAAAATTTTGCGTGGAATTGTACTCTCCATGAGCACGGTATCAGCGGTAAATAAGTTAAGAATCTGGAAAACCCAATAAATATTAGCTGCAACTGTTAAAAACCAACTGCATTCAATGCCAAATGCAAGACAGTGAGACATCAAACCACTTTCTTTCAAATCTTTTACTTTTCGAGGATTTGTAGAACATTCCCATTTTGGGCAATGCAGTATATAGAGACATATATGCAAGAAAAAAAAAGTGCAGTGATCATTAAAAAATCACTTTTCCTAAATTTCACTTCTGTCCTAAAACACAGCCATGCCATCCAACATCCTCTATCTTTTCTAATAATACTAACCCTAACCCTAGCTAAGGGATTGGGTAGTTAGGGTTAGGGGTCAGATTTTCTACAATGCCACCTAACATTCATTTAAGCAGAAAATATAACCCAGGGCATCAAGATATTAGTTGGAAAAGACTTAGCAGCCTTCCCACACCAAACAAAATGTATCAACTGTGGTACAATTTCATTTTTTCAGAAGTATTCTGTTTCTGAAAATTTTGCATGGAATTGTACTCTCCATGAGCACGGTATCAGCGATAAATAGGTTAAGAGTCTGGAAAACCCAATAAATTGTAGCTACAACTGTTAAAAACCAACTGCATTCAATGCCAAATGCAAGACAGTGAGACATGTAACCACTTTCTTTCAAATCTATTGCTTTTCGGGGATTTGGAGAATATTCCCATTTTTGGTAATGCAGTATATAGAGACATATATGCAAGAAAAAAAAAGTGCAGTGAACATTAAAATATCACTCTTCCTAAATTTCACTTCTGTCCTAAAACACAGCCATGCCATCCAACATCCTCTATCTTTTCTAATAATACTAACCCTAACCCTAGCTAAGGGATTGGGTAGTTAGGGTTAGGGGTCAGATTTTCTTCAATGCCACCTAACACTCATTTAAGCAGAAAATATAACCCAGGGCATCAAGATATTAGTCGGAAAAGACTTAGCAGCCTTCCCACACCAAACAAAATGTATCAACTGTGGTACAATTTCATTTTTTCAGAAGTATTCTGTTTCTGAAAATTTTGCGTGGAATTGTACTCTCCATGAGCACGGTATCAGCGATAAATAAGTTAAGAGTCTGGAAAACCCAATAAATTGTAGCTACAACTGTTAAAAACCAACTGCATTCAATGCCAAATGCAAGACAGTGAGACATGTAACCACTTTCTTTCAAATCAATTGCTTTTCGGGGATTTGGAGAATATTCCCATTTTTGGTAATGCAGTATATAGAGACATATATGCAAGAAAAAAAAAGTGCAGTGAACATTAAAATATCACTCTTCCTTAATTTCACTTCTGTCCTAAAACACAGCCATGCCATCCAACATCCTCTATCTTTTCTAATAATACTAACCCTAACCCTAGCTAAGGGATTGGGTAGTTAGGGTTAGGGGTCAGATTTTCTTCCATGCAACCTAACACTCATTTAAGCAGAAAATATAACCAAGGGCATCAAGATATTAGTCGGAAAAGACTTAGCAGCCTTCCCACACCAAACAAAATGTATCAACTGTGGTACAATTTCATTTTTTCAGAAGTATTCTGTTTCTGAAAATTTTGCGTGGAATTGTACTCTCCATGAGCACGGTATTACCGATAAATAAGTTAAGAATCTGGAAAACCCAATAAATTGTAGCTACAACTGTTAAAAACCAACTGCATTCAATGCCAAATGCAAGACAGTGAGACATGTAACCACTTTCTTTCAAATCAATTGCTTTTCGGGGATTTGGAAAACATTCCCATTTTTGGTAATGCAGTATATAGAGACATATATGCAAGAAAAAAAAAGTGCAGTGAACATTAAAATATCACTCTTCCTAAATTTCACTTCTGTCCTAAAACACAGCCATGCCATCCAACATCATCTATCTTTTCTAATAATACTAACCCTAACCCTAGCTAAGGGATTGGGTAGTTAGGGTTAGGGGTCAGATTTTCTTCCATGCAACCTAACACTCATTTAAGCAGAAAATATAACCCAGGGCATCAAGATATTAGTCGGAAAAGACTTAGCAGCCTTCCCACACCAAACAAAATGTATCAACTGTGGTACAATTTCATTTTTTCAGAAGTATTCTGTTTCTGAAAATTTTGCGTGGAATTGTACTCTCCATGAGCACGGTATCAGCGATAAATAAGTTAAGAATCTGGAAAACCCAATAAATTGTAGCTACAACTGTTAAAAACCAACTGCATTCAATGCCAAATGCAAGACAGTGAGACATGTAACCACTTTCTTTCAAATCTATTGCTTTTCGGGGATTTGGAGAATATTCCCATTTTTGGTAATGCAGTATATAGAGACATATATGCAAGAAAAAAAAAGTGCAGTGAACATTAAAATATCACTCTTCCTAAATTTCACTTCTGTCCTAAAACACAGCCATGCCATCCAACATCCTCTATCTTTTCTAATAATACTAACCCTAACCCTAGCTAAGGGATTGGGTAGTTAGGGTTAGGGGTCAGATTTTCTTCAATGCCACCTAACACTCATTTAAGCAGAAAATATAACCCAGGGCATCAAGATATTAGTTGGAAAAGACTTAGCAGCCTTCCCACACCAAACAAAATGTATCAACTGTGATACAATTTCATTTTTTCAGAAGTATTCTGTTTCTGAAAATTTTGCGTGGAATTGTACTCTCCATGAGCACGGTATCAGCGATAAATAGGTTAAGAGTCTGGAAAACCCAATAAATTGTAGCTACAACTGTTAAAAACCAACTGCATTCAATGCCAAATGCAAGACAGTGAGACATGTAACCACTTTCTTTCAAATCAATTGCTTTTCGGGGATTTGGACAACATTCCCATTTTTGGTAATGCAGTATATAGAGACATATATGCAAGAAAAAAAAAGTGCAGTGAACATTAAAATATCACTCTTCCTAAATTTCACTTATGTCCTAAAACACAGCCATGCCATCCAACATCCTCTATCTTTTCTAATAATACTAACCCTAACCCTAGCTAAGGGATTGGGTAGTTAGGGTTAGGGGTCAGATTTTCTTCAATGCCACCTAACACTCATTTAAGCAGAAAATATAACCCAGGGCATCAAGATATTAGTCGGAAAAGAATTAGCAGCCTTCCCACACCAAACAAAATGTATCAACTGTGGTACAATTTCATTTTTTCAGAAGTATTCTGTTTCTGAAAATTTTGCGTGGAATTGTACTCTCCATGAGCACGGTATTAGCGATAAATAGGTTAAGAGTCTGGAAAACCCAATAAATTGTAGCTACAACTGTTAAAAACCAACTGCATTCAATGCCAAATGCAAGACAGTGAGACATGTAACCACTTTCTTTCAAATCTTTTACTTTTCGAGGATTTGTACAACATTCCCATTTTGGGCAATGCAGTATATAGAGACATATATGCAAGAAAAAAAAGTGCAGTGAACATTAAATATCACTTTTCCTAAATTTCACTTCTGTCCTAAAACACAGCCATGCCATCCAACATCCTCTATCTTTTCTAATAATACTAACCCTAACCCTAGCTAAGGGATTGGGTAGTTAGGGTTAGGGGTCTGATTTTCTTCAATGCCACCTAACACTCATTTAAGCAGAAAATATAACGAAGGGCATCAAGATATTAGTTGGAAAAGACTTAGCAGCCTTCCCACACCAAACAAAATGTATCAACTGTGGTACAATTTCATTTTTTCAGAAGTATTCTGTTTCTGAAAATTTTGCGTGGAATTGTACTCTCCATGAGCACGGTATCAGCGATAAATAAGTTAAGAATCTGGAAAACCCAATAAATTGTAGCTACAACTGTTAAAAACCAACTGCATTCAATGCCAAATGCAAGACAGTGAGACATTAAACCACTTTCTTTCAAATCTTTTACTTTTCGAGGATTTGTACAACATTCCCATTTTGGGCAATGCAGTATATAGAGACATATATGCAAGAAAAAAAAAGTGCAGTGAACATTAAAATATCACTTTTCCTAAATTTCACTTCTGTCCTAAAACACAGCCATGCCATCCAACATCCTCTATCTTTTCTAATAATACTAACCCTAACCCTAGCTAAGGGATTGGGTAGTTAGGGTTAGGGGTCTGATTTTCTTCAATGCCACCTAACACTCATTTAAGCAGAAAATATAACGAAGGGCATCAAGATATTAGTTGGAAAAGACTTAGCAGCCTTCCCACACCAAACAAAATGTATCAACTGTGGTACAATTTCATTTTTTCAGAAGTATTCTGTTTCTGAAAATTTTGCGTGGAATTGTACTCTCCATGAGCACGGTATCAGCGATAAATAGGTTAAGAGTCTGGAAAACCCAATAAATTGTAGCTACAACTGTTAAAAACCAACTGCATTCAATGCCAAATGCAAGACAGTGAGACATGTAACCACTTTCTTTCAAATCTATTGCTTTTCGGGGATTTGGACAACATTCCCATTTTTGGTAATGCAGTATATAGAGACATATATGCAAGAAAAAAAAAGTGCAGTGAACATTAAAATATCACTCTTCCTAAATTTCACTTCTGTCCTAAAACACAGCCATGCCATCCAACATCCTCTATCTTTTCTAATAATACTAACCCTAACCCTAGCTAAGGGATTGGGTAGTTAGGGTTAGGGGTCAGATTTTCTTCAATGCCACCTATCACTCATTTAAGCAGAAAATATAACCCAGGGCATCAAGATATTAGTTGGAAAAGACTTAGCAGCCTTCCCACACCAAACAAAATGTATCAACTGTGGTACAATTTCATTTTTTCAGAAGTATTCTGTTTCTGAAAATTTTGCGTGGAATTGTACTCTCCATGAGCACGGTATCAGCGATAAATAGGTTAAGAGTCTGGAAAACCCAATAAATTGTAGCTACAACTGTTAAAAACCAACTGCATTCAATGCCAAATGCAAGACAGTGAGACATGTAACCACTTTCTTTCAAATCAATTGCTTTTCGGGGATTTGGACAACATTCCCATTTTTGGTAATGCAGTATATAGAGACATATATGCAAGAAAAAAAAAGTGCAGTGAACATTAAAATATCACTCTTCCTAAATTTCACTTCTGTCCTAAAACACAGCCATGCCATCCAACATCCTCTATCTTTTCTAATAATACTAACCCTAACCCTAGCTAAGGGATTGGGTAGTTAGGGTTAGGGGTCAGATTTTCTTCAATGCCACCTAACACTCATTTAAGCAGAAAATATAACCAAGGGCATCAAGATATTAGTTGGAAAAGACTTAGCACCCTTCCCACACCAAACAAAATGTATCAACTGTGATACAATTTCATTTTTTCAGAAGTATTCTGTTTCTGAAAATTTTGCGTGGAATTGTACTCTCCATGAGCACGGTATCAGCGATAAATAAGTTAAGAATCTGGAAAACCCAATAAATTGTAGCTACAACTGTTAAAAACCAACTGCATTCAATGCCAAATGCAAGACAGTGAGACATTAAACCACTTTCTTTCAAATCTTTTACTTTTCGAGGATTTGTACAACATTCCCATTTTGGGCAATGCAGTATATAGAGACATATATGCAAGAAAAAAAAAGTGCAGTGAACATTAAAATATCACTTTTCCTAAATTTCACTTCTGTCCTAAAACACAGCCATGCCATCCAACATCCTCTATCTTTTCTAATAATACTAACCCTAACCCTAGCTAAGGGATTGGGTAGTTAGGGTTAGGGGTCTGATTTTCTTCAATGCCACCTAACACTCATTTAAGCAGAAAATATAACGAAGGGCATCAAGATATTAGTTGGAAAAGACTTAGCAGCCTTCCCACACCAAACAAAATGTATCAACTGTGGTACAATTTCATTTTTTCAGAAGTATTCTGTTTCTGAAAATTTTGCGTGGAATTGTACTCTCCATGAGCACGGTATCAGCGATAAATAGGTTAAGAGTCTGGAAAACCCAATAAATTGTAGCTACAACTGTTAAAAACCAACTGCATTCAATGCCAAATGCAAGACAGTGAGACATGTAACCACTTTCTTTCAAATCAATTGCTTTTCGGGGATTTGGAAAACATTCCCATTTTTGGTAATGCAGTATATAGAGACATATATGCAAGAAAAAAAAAAGTGCAGTGAACATTAAAATATCACTCTTCCTAAATTTCACTTCTGTCCTAAAACACAGCCATGCCATCCAACATCATCTATCTTTTCTAATAATACTAACCCTAACCCTAGCTAAAGGATTGGGTAGTTAGGGTTAGGGGTCAGATTTTCTTCCATGCAACCTAACACTCATTTAAGCAGAAAATATAAACCAGGGCATCAAGATATTAGTCGGAAAAGACTTAGCAGCCTTCCCACACCAAACAAAATGTATCAACTGTGGTACAATTTCATTTTTTCAGAAGTATTCTGTTTCTGAAAATTTTGCGTGGAATTGTACTCTCCATGAGCACGGTATCAGCGATAAATAGGTTAAGAGTCTGGAAAACCCAATAAATTGTAGCTACACCTGTTAAAAACCAACTGCATTCAATGCCAAATGCAAGACAGTGAGACATTAAACCACTTTCTTTCAAATCAATTGCTTTTCGGGGATTTGGACAACATTCCCATTTTTGGTAATGCAGTATATAGAGACATATATGCAAGAAAAAAAAAGTGCAGTGAACATTAAAATATCACTTTTCCTAAATTTCACTTCTGTCCTAAAACACAGCCATGCCATCCAACATCCTCTATCTTTTCTAATAATACTAACCCTAACCCTAGCTAAGGGATTGGGTAGTTAGGGTTAGGGGTCTGATTTTCTTCAATGCCACCTAACACTCATTTAAGCAGAAAATATAACGAAGGGCATCAAGATATTAGTTGGAAAAGACTTAGCAGCCTTCCCACACCAAACAAAATGTATCAACTGTGGTACAATTTCATTTTTTCAGAAGTATTCTGTTTCTGAAAATTTTGCGTGGAATTGTACTCTCCATGAGCACGGTATCAGCGATAAATAGGTTAAGAGTCTGGAAAACCCAATAAATTGTAGCTACAACTGTTAAAAACCAATTGCATTCAATGCCAAATGCAAGACAGTGAGACATGTAACCACTTTCTTTCAAATCAATTGCTTTTCGGGGATTTGGAAAACATTCCCATTTTTGGTAATGCAGTATATAGAGACATATATGCAAGAAAAAAAAAAGTGCAGTGAACATTAAAATATCACTCTTCCTAAATTTCACTTCTGTCCTAAAACACAGCCATGCCATCCAACATCATCTATCTTTTCTAATAATACTAACCCTAACCCTAGCTAAAGGATTGGGTAGTTAGGGTTAGGGGTCAGATTTTCTTCCATGCAACCTAACACTCATTTAAGCAGAAAATATAACCCAGGGCATCAAGATATTAGTCGGAAAAGACTTAGCAGCCTTCCCACACCAAACAAAATGTATCAACTGTGGTACAATTTCATTTTTTCAGAAGTATTCTGTTTCTGAAAATTTTGCGTGGAATTGTACTCTCCATGAGCACGGTATCAGCGATAAATAGGTTAAGAGTCTGGAAAACCCAATAAATTGTAGCTACAACTGTTAAAAACCAACTGCATTCAATGCCAAATGCAAGACAGTGAGACATGTAACCACTTTCTTTCAAATCAATTGCTTTTCGGGGATTTGGACAACATTCCCATTTTTGGTAATGCAGTATATAGAGACATATATGCAAGAAAAAAAAAGTGCAGTGAACATTAAAATATCACTCTTCCTAAATTTCACTTCTGTCCTAAAACACAGCCATGCCATCCAACATCCTCTATCTTTTCTAATAATACTAACCCTAACCCTAGCTAAGGGATTGGGTAGTTAGGGTTAGGGGTCAGATTTTCTTCCATGCAACCTAACACTCATTTAAGCAGAAAATATAACCCAGGGCATCAAGATATTAGTCGGAAAAGACTTAGCAGCCTTCCCACACCAAACAAAATGTATCAACTGTGGTACAATTTCATTTTTTCAGAAGTATTCTGTTTCTGAAAATTTTGCGTGGAATTGTACTCTCCATGAGCACGGTATCAGCGGTAAATAAGTTAAGAATCTGGAAAACCCAATAAATTGTAGCTACAACTGTTAAAAACCAATTGCATTCAATGCCAAATGCAAGACAGTGAGACATGTAACCACTTTCTTTCAAATCAATTGCTTTTCGGGGATTTGGACAACATTCCCATTTTTGGTAATGCAGTATATAGAGACATATGCAAGAAAAAAAAAGTGCAGTGAACATTAAAATATCACTCTTCCTAAATTTCACTTCTGTCCTAAAACACAGCCATGCCATCCAACATCCTCTATCTTTTCTAATAATACTAATCCTAACCCTAGCTAAGGGATTGGGTAGTTAGGCTTAGGGGTCAGATTTTCTTCAATGCAACCTAACATCATTTAAGCAGAAAATATAACCCAGAGCATCAAGATATTAGTCGGAAAATACTTAGCAGCCTACCCACACCAAACAAAATGTATCAACTGTTGTACAATTTCATTTTTTCAGAAGTATTCTGTTTCTGAAAATTTTGCGTGGAATTGTACTCTCCATGAGCACGGTATCAGCGATAAATAGGTTAAGAATCTGGAAAACCCAATAAATTGTAGCTACAACTGTTAAAAACCAACTGCATTCAATGCCAAATGCATGACAGTGAGACATGTAACCACTTTCTTTCAAATCTATTGCTTTTCGGGGATTTGTACAACATTCCCATTTTGGGCAATGCAGTATATAAGTACATATATGCAAGAAAAAAAAAGTGCAGTGAACATTAAAATATCACTCTTCCTAAATTTCACTTCTGTCCTAAAACACAGCCATGCCATCCAACATCCTCTATCTTTTCTAATAATACTAACCCTAACCCTAGCTAAGGGATTGGGTAGTTAGGGTTAGGGGTCAGATTTTCTTCCATGCAACCTAACACTCATTTAAGCAGAAAATATAACCCAGGGCATCAAGATATTAGTCGGAAAAGACTTAGCAGCCTTCCCACACCAAACAAAATGTATCAACTGTGATACAATTTCATTTTTTCAGAAGTATTCTGTTTCTGAAAATTTTGCGTGGAATTGTACTCTCCATGAGCACGGTATCAGCGATAAATAAGTTAAGAATCTGGAAAACCCAATAAATTGTAGCTACAACTGTTAAAAACCAATTGCATTCAATGCCAAATGCAAGACAGTGAGACATGTAACCACTTTCTTTCAAATCAAGTGCTTTTCGGGGATTTGGACAACATTCCCATTTTTGGTAATGCAGTATATAGAGACATATATGCAAGAAAAAAAAAGTGCAGTGAACATTAAAATATCACTCTTCCTAAATTTCACTTCTGTCCTAAAACACAGCCATGCCATCCAACATCCTCTATCTTTTCTAATAATACTAACCCTAACCCTAGCTAAGGGATTGGGTATTTAGGGTTAGGGGTCAGATTTTCTTCCATGCAACCTAACACTCATTTAAGCAGAAAATATAACCCAGGGCATCAAGTTAGTAGTCGGAAAAGACTTAGCAGCCTTCCCACACCAAACAAAATGTATCAACTGTGGTACAATTTCATTTTTTCAGAAGTATTCTGTTTCTGAAAATTTTGCGTGGAATTGTACTCTCCATGAGCACGGTATCAGCGATAAATAAGTTAAGAATCTGGAAAACCCAATAAATTGTAGCTACAACTGTTAAAAACCAATTGCATTCAATGCCAAATGCAAGACAGTGAGACATTTAACCACTTTCTTTCAAATCTTTTACTTTTCGAGGATTTGGACAACATTCCCATTTTTGGTAATGCAGTATATAGAGACATATATGCAAGAAAAAAAAAGTGCAGTGAACATTAAAATATCACTCTTCCTAAATTTCACTTCTGTCCTAAAACACAGCCATGCCATCCAACATCCTCTATCTTTTCTAATAATACTAACCCTAACCCTAGCTAAGGGATTGGGTAGTTAGGCTTAGGGGTCAGATTTTCTTCAATGCAACCTAACATCATTTAAGCAGAAAATATAACCCAGAGCATCAAGATATTAGTCGGAAAATACTTAGCAGCCTTCCCACACCAAACAAAATGTATCAACTGTGGTACAATTTCATTTTTTCAGAAGTATTCTGTTTCTGAAAATTTTGCGTGGAATTGTACTCTCCATGAGCACGGTATCAGCGATAAATAGGTTAAGAATCTGGAAAACCCAATAAATTGTAGCTACAACTGTTAAAAACCAACTGCATTCAATGCCAAATGCAAGACACTGAGACATGTAACCACTTTCTTTCAATTCTATTGCTTTTCGAGGATTTGGAGAACATTCCCATTTTTGGTAATGCAGTATATAGAGACATATATGCAAGAAAAAAAAAGTGCAGTGAACATTAAAATATCACTCTTCCTAAATTTCACTTCTGTCCTAAAACACAGCCATGCCATCCAACATCATCTATCTTTTCTAATAATACTAACCCTAACCCTAGCTAAAGGATTGGGTAGTTAGGGTTAGGGGTCAGATTTTCTTCAATGCAACCTAACACTCATTTAAGCAGAAAATATAACCCAGGGCATCAAGATATTAGTCGGAAAAGACTTAGCAGCCTTCCCACACCAAACAAAATGTATCAGCTGTGGTACAATTTCATTTTTTCAGAAGTATTCTGTTTCTGAAAATTTTGCGTGGAATTATACTCTTCATGAGCACGGTATCAGCGATAAATAGGTTAAGAATCTGGAAAACCCAATAAATTGTAGCTACAACTGTTAAAAACCAACTGCATTCAATGCCAAATGCAAGACAGTGAGACATGTAACCACTTTCTTTCAAATCTATTGCTTTTCGGGGATTTGGAGAACATTCCCATTTTTGGTAATGCAGTATATAGAGACACATATGCAAGAAAAAAAAAGTGCAGTGAACATTAAAATATCACTCTTCCTAAATTTCACTTCTGTCCTAAAACACAGCCATGCCATCAAACATCCTCTATCTTTTCTAATAATACTAACCCTAACCCTAGCTGAGGGTTTGGGTAGTTAGGGTTAGGGGTCAGATTTTCTTCAATGCAACCTAACACTCATTTAAGCAGAAAATATAACCCAGGGCATAAAGATATTAGTTGGAAAAGACGTAGCAGCCTTCCCACACCAAACAAAATGTATCAACTGTGGTACAATTTCATTTTTTCAGAAGAATTCTGTTTCTGAAAATTTTGCGTGGAATTGTACTCTCCATGAGCACGGTATCAGCGATAAATAAGTTAAGAATCTGGAAAACCCAATAAATTGTAGCTACAACTGTTAAAAACCAATTGCATTCAATGCCAAATGCAAGACAGTGAGACATGTAACCACTTTCTTTCAAATCTTTTACTTATCGAGGATTTGGACAACATTCCCATTTTTGGTAATGCAGTATATAGAGACATATATCCAAGAAAAAAAAAGTGCAGTGAACATTAAAATATCACTCTTCCTAAATTTCACTTCTGTCCTAAAACACAGCCATGCCATCCAACATCCTATCTTTTCTAATAATACTAACCCTAACCCTAGCTAAAGGATTGGGTAGTTAGGGTTAGGGGTCAGATTTTCTTCCATGCAACCTAACACTCATTTAAGCAGAAAATATAAACCAGGGCATCAAGATATTAGTCGGAAAAGACTTAGCAGCCTTCCCACACCAAACAAAATGTATCAACTGTGGTACAATTTCATTTTTTCAGAAGTATTCTGTTTCTGAAAATTTTGCGTGGAATTGTACTCTCCATGAGCACGGTATCAGCGATAAATAGGTTAAGAGTCTGGAAAACCCAATAAATTGTAGCTACACCTGTTAAAAACCAACTGCATTCAATGCCAAATGCAAGACAGTGAGACATTAAACCACTTTCTTTCAAATCAATTGCTTTTCGGGGATTTGGACAACATTCCCATTTTTGGTAATGCAGTATATAGAGACATATATGCAAGAAAAAAAAAGTGCAGTGAACATTAAAATATCACTTTTCCTAAATTTCACTTCTGTCCTAAAACACAGCCATGCCATCCAACATCCTCTATCTTTTCTAATAATACTAACCCTAACCCTAGCTAAGGGATTGGGTAGTTAGGGTTAGGGGTCTGATTTTCTTCAATGCCACCTAACACTCATTTAAGCAGAAAATATAACGAAGGGCATCAAGATATTAGTTGGAAAAGACTTAGCAGCCTTCCCACACCAAACAAAATGTATCAACTGTGGTACAATTTCATTTTTTCAGAAGTATTCTGTTTCTGAAAATTTTGCGTGGAATTGTACTCTCCATGAGCACGGTATCAGCGATAAATAGGTTAAGAGTCTGGAAAACCCAATAAATTGTAGCTACAACTGTTAAAAACCAACTGCATTCAATGCCAAATGCAAGACAGTGAGACATGTAACCACTTTCTTTCAAATCAATTGCTTTTCGGGGATTTGGAAAACATTCCCATTTTTGGTAATGCAGTATATAGAGACATATATGCAAGAAAAAAAAAAGTGCAGTGAACATTAAAATATCACTCTTCCTAAATTTCACTTCTGTCCTAAAACACAGCCATGCCATCCAACATCATCTATCTTTTCTAATAATACTAACCCTAACCCTAGCTAAAGGATTGGGTAGTTAGGGTTAGGGGTCAGATTTTCTTCCATGCAACCTAACACTCATTTAAGCAGAAAATATAACCCAGGGCATCAAGATATTAGTCGGAAAAGACTTAGCAGCCTTCCCACACCAAACAAAATGTATCAACTGTGGTACAATTTCATTTTTTCAGAAGTATTCTGTTTCTGAAAATTTTGCGTGGAATTGTACTCTCCATGAGCACGGTATCAGCGATAAATAGGTTAAGAGTCTGGAAAACCCAATAAATTGTAGCTACAACTGTTAAAAACCAACTGCATTCAATGCCAAATGCAAGACAGTGAGACATGTAACCACTTTCTTTCAAATCAATTGCTTTTCGGGGATTTGGACAACATTCCCATTTTTGGTAATGCAGTATATAGAGACATATATGCAAGAAAAAAAAAGTGCAGTGAACATTAAAATATCACTCTTCCTAAATTTCACTTCTGTCCTAAAACACAGCCATGCCATCCAACATCCTCTATCTTTTCTAATAATACTAACCCTAACCCTAGCTAAGGGATTGGGTAGTTAGGGTTAGGGGTCAGATTTTCTTCAATGCCACCTATCACTCATTTAAGCAGAAAATATAACCCAGGGCATCAAGATATTAGTTGGAAAAGACTTAGCACCCTTCCCACACCAAACAAAATGTATCAACTGTGGTACAATTTCATTTTTTCAGAAGTATTCTGTTTCTGAAAATTTTGCGTGGAATTGTACTCTCCATGAGCACGGTATCAGCGATAAATAGGTTAAGAGTCTGGAAAACCCAATAAATTGTAGCTACAACTGTTAAAAACCAACTGCATTCAATGCCAAATGCAAGACAGTGAGACATGTAACCACTTTCTTTCAAATCTATTGCTTTTCGGGGATTTGTACAACATTCCCATTTTGGGCAATGCAGTATATAAGTACATATATGCAAGAAAAAAAAAGTGCAGTGAACATTAAAATATCACTCTTCCTAAATTTCACTTCTGTCCTAAAACACAGCCATGCCATCCAACATCCTCTATCTTTTCTAATAATACTAACCCTAACCCTAGCTAAGGGATTGGGTAGTTAGGGTTAGGGGTCAGATTTTCTTCCATGCAACCTAACACTCATTTAAGCAGAAAATATAACCCAGGGCATCAAGATATTAGTCGGAAAAGACTTAGCAGCCTTCCCACACCAAACAAAATGTATCAACTGTGGTACAATTTCATTTTTTCAGAAGTATTCTGTTTCTGAAAATTTTGCGTGGAATTGTACTCTCCATGAGCACGGTATCAGCGATAAATAAGTTAAGAATCTGGAAAACCCAATCAATTGTAGCTACAACTGTTAAAAACCAACTGCATTCAATGCCAAATGCAAGACAGTGAGACATTTAACCACTTTCTTTCAAATCTTTTACTTTTCGAGGATTTGTACAACATTCCCATTTTGGACAATGCAGTATATAGAGACATATATGCAAGAAAAAAAAAGTGCAGTGAACATTAAAATATCACTTTTCCTAAATTTCACTTCTGTCCTAAAACACAGCCATGCCATCCAACATCCTCTATCTTTTCTAATAATACTAACCCTAACCCTAGCTGAGGATTTGGGTAGTTAAGGTTAGGGGTCAGATTTTCTTCAATGCAACCTAACACTCATTTAAGCAGAAAATATAACCCAGGGCATCAAGATATTAGTCGGAAAAGACTTAGCAGCCTTCCCACACCAAACAAAATGTATCAACTGTGGTACAATTTCATTTTTTCAGAAGTATTCTGTTTCTGAAAATTTTGCGTGGAATTGTACTCTCCATGAGCACGGTATCAGCGATAAATAGGTTAAGAATCTGGAAAACCCAATAAATTGTAGCTACAACTGTTAAAAACCAACTGTATTCAATGCCAAATGCAAGACAGTGAGACATGTAACCACTTTCTTTCAAATCTTTTACTTTTCGAGGATTTGTACAACATTCCCATTTTGGGCAATGCAGTATATAGAGACATATATGCAAGAAAAAAAAGTGCAGTGAACATTAAAATATCACTTTTCCTAAATTTCACTTCTGTCCTAAAACACAGCCATGCCATCCAACATCCTCTATCCTTTCTAATAATACTAACCCTAACCCTAGCTAAGGGATTGGGTAGTTAGGGTTAGGGGTCAGATTTTCTTCAATGCAACCTAACATCATTTAAGCAGAAAATATAACCCAGAGCATCAAGATATTAGTCGGAAAAGACTTAGCAGCCTTCCCACACCAAACAAAATGTATCAACTGTGGTACAATTTCATTTTTTCAGAAGTATTCTGTTTCTGAAAATTTTGCGTGGAATTGTACTCTCCATGAGCACGGTATCAGCGATAAATAGGTTAAGAGTCTGGAAAACCCAATAAATTGTAGCTACAACTGTTAAAAACCAACTGCATTCAATGCCAAATGCAAGACAGTGAGACATGTAACCACTTTCTTTCAAATCAATTGCTTTTCGGGGATTTGGACAACATTCCCATTTTTGGTAATGCAGTATATAGAGACATATGCAAGAAAAAAAAAGTGCAGTGAACATTAAAATATCACTCTTCCTAAATTTCACTTCTGTCCTAAAACACAGCCATGCCATCCAACATCCTCTATCTTTTCTAATAATACTAACCCTAACCCTAGCTAAGGGATTGGGTAGTTAGGGTTAGGGGTCAGATTTTCTTCAATGCAACCTAACACTCATTTAAGCAGAAAATATAACCCAGGGCATCAAGATATTAGTCGGAAAAGACTAAGCAGCCTTCCCACACCAAACAAAATGTATCAACTGTGGTACAATTTCATTTTTTCAGAAGTATTCTGTTTCTGAAAATTTTGCGTGGAATTCTACTCTCCATGAGCACGGTATCAGCGATAAATAGGTTAAGAGTCTGGAAAACCCAATAAATTGTAGCTACAACTGTTAAAAACCAACTGCATTCAATGCCAAATGCAAGACAGTGAGACATGTAACCACTTTCTTTCAAATCTTTTACTTTTCGAGGATTTGTACAACATTCCCATTTTGGGCAATGCAGTATATAGAGACATATATGCAAGAAAAAAAAAGTGCAGTGAACATTAAAATATCACTTTTCCTAAATTTCACTTCTGTCCTAAAACACAGCCATGCCATCCAACATCCTCTATCCTTTCTAATAATACTAACCCTAACCCTAGCTAAGGGATTGGGTAGTTAGGGTTAGGGGTCAGATTTTCTTCAATGCAACCTAACATCATTTAAGCAGAAAATATAACCCAGAGCATCAAGATATTAGTCGGAAAAGACTTAGCAGCCTTCCCACACCAAACAAAATGTATCAACTGTGGTACAATTTCATTTTTTCAGAAGTATTCTGTTTCTGAAAATTTTGCGTGGAATTGTACTCTCCATGAGCACGGTATCAGCGATAAATAGGTTAAGAGTCTGGAAAACCCAATAAATTGTAGCTACAACTGTTAAAAACCAACTGCATTCAATGCCAAATGCAAGACAGTGAGACATGTAACCACTTTCTTTCAAATCAATTGCTTTTCGGGGATTTGGACAACATTCCCATTTTTGGTAATGCAGTATATAGAGACATATGCAAGAAAAAAAAAGTGCAGTGAACATTAAAATATCACTCTTCCTAAATTTCACTTCTGTCCTAAAACACAGCCATGCCATCCAACATCCTCTATCTTTTCTAATAATACTAATCCTAACCCTAGCTAAGGGATTGGGTAGTTAGGCTTAGGGGTCAGATTTTCTTCAATGCAACCTAACATCATTTAAGCAGAAAATATAACCCAGAGCATCAAGATATTAGTCGGAAAATACTTAGCAGCCTTCCCACACCAAACAAAATGTATCAACTGTTGTACAATTTCATTTTTTCAGAAGTATTCTGTTTCTGAAAATTTTGCGTGGAATTGTACTCTCCATGAGCACGGTATCAGCGATAAATAGGTTAAGAATCTGGAAAACCCAATAAATTGTAGCTACAACTGTTAAAAACCAACTGCATTCAATGCCAAATGCATGACAGTGAGACATGTAACCACTTTCTTTCAAATCTATTGCTTTTCGGGGATTTGTACAACATTCCCATTTTGGGCAATGCAGTATATAAGTACATATAGGCAAGAAAAAAAAAGTGCAGTGAACATTAAAATATCACTCTTCCTAAATTTCACTTCTGTCCTAAAACACAGCCATGCCATCCAACATCCTCTATCTTTTCTAATAATACTAACCCTAACCCTAGCTAAGGGATTGGGTAGTTAGGGTTAGGGGTCAGATTTTCTTCCATGCAACCTAACACTCATTTAAGCAGAAAATATAACCCAGGGCATCAAGATATTAGTCGGAAAAGACTTAGCAGCCTTCCCACACCAAACAAAATGTATCAACTGTGATACAATTTCATTTTTTCAGAAGTATTCTGTTTCTGAAAATTTTGCGTGGAATTGTACTCTCCATGAGCACGGTATCAGCGATAAATAAGTTAAGAATCTGGAAAACCCAATAAATTGTAGCTACAACTGTTAAAAACCAATTGCATTCAATGCCAAATGCAAGACAGTGAGACATGTAACCACTTTCTTTCAAATCAAGTGCTTTTCGGGGATTTGGACAACATTCCCATTTTTGGTAATGCAGTATATAGAGACATATATGCAAGAAAAAAAAAGTGCAGTGAACATTAAAATATCACTCTTCCTAAATTTCACTTCTGTCCTAAAACACAGCCATGCCATCCAACATCCTCTATCTTTTCTAATAATACTAACCCTAACCCTAGCTAAGGGATTGGGTAGTTAGGGTTAGGGGTCAGATTTTCTTCCATGCAACCTAACACTCATTTAAGCAGAAAATATAACCCAGGGCATCAAGTTAGTAGTCGGAAAAGACTTAGCAGCCTTCCCACACCAAACAAAATGTATCAACTGTGGTACAATTTCATTTTTTCAGAAGTATTCTGTTTCTGAAAATTTTGCGTGGAATTGTACTCTCCATGAGCACGGTATCAGCGATAAATAAGTTAAGAATCTGGAAAACCCAATAAATTGTAGCTACAACTGTTAAAAACCAATTGCATTCAATGCCAAATGCAAGACAGTGAGACATGTAACCACTTTCTTTCAAATCAATTGCTTTTCGGGGATTTGGACAACATTCCCATTTTTGGTAATGCAGTATATAGAGACATATGCAAGAAAAAAAAAGTGCAGTGAACATTAAAATATCACTCTTCCTAAATTTCACTTCTGTCCTAAAACACAGCCATGCCATCCAACATCCTCTATCTTTTCTAATAATACTAATCCTAACCCTAGCTAAGGGATTGGGTAGTTAGGCTTAGGGGTCAGATTTTCTTCAATGCAACCTAACATCATTTAAGCAGAAAATATAACCCAGAGCATCAAGATATTAGTCGGAAAATACTTAGCAGCCTACCCACACCAAACAAAATGTATCAACTGTTGTACAATTTCATTTTTTCAGAAGTATTCTGTTTCTGAAAATTTTGCGTGGAATTGTACTCTCCATGAGCACGGTATCAGCGATAAATAGGTTAAGAATCTGGAAAACCCAATAAATTGTAGCTACAACTGTTAAAAACCAACTGCATTCAATGCCAAATGCATGACAGTGAGACATGTAACCACTTTCTTTCAAATCTATTGCTTTTCGGGGATTTGTACAACATTCCCATTTTGGGCAATGCAGTATATAAGTACATATATGCAAGAAAAAAAAAGTGCAGTGAACATTAAAATATCACTCTTCCTAAATTTCACTTCTGTCCTAAAACACAGCCATGCCATCCAACATCCTCTATCTTTTCTAATAATACTAACCCTAACCCTAGCTAAGGGATTGGGTAGTTAGGGTTAGGGGTCAGATTTTCTTCAATGCAACCTAACACTCATTTAAGCAGAAAATATAACCCAGGGCATCAAGATATTAGTCGGAAAAGACTTAGCAGCCTTCCCACACCAAACAAAATGTATCAACTGTGATACAATTTCATTTTTTCAGAAGTATTCTGTTTCTGAAAATTTTGCGTGGAATTGTACTCTCCATCAGCACGGTATCAGCGATAAATAAGTTAAGAATCTGGAAAACCCAATAAATTGTAGCTACAACTGTTAAAAACCAATTGCATTCAATGCCAAATGCAAGACAGTGAGACATGTAACCACTTTCTTTCAAATCAAGTGCTTTTCGGGGATTTGGACAACATTCCCATTTTTGGTAATGCAGTATATAGAGACATATATGCAAGAAAAAAAAAGTGCAGTGAACATTAAAATATCACTCTTCCTAAATTTCACTTCTGTCCTAAAACACAGCCATGCCATCCAACATCCTCTATCTTTTCTAATAATACTAACCCTAACCCTAGCTAAGGGATTGGGTAGTTAGGGTTAGGGGTCAGATTTTCTTCCATGCAACCTAACACTCATTTAAGCAGAAAATATAACCCAGGGCATCAAGTTAGTAGTCGGAAAAGACTTAGCAGCCTTCCCACACCAAACAAAATGTATCAACTGTGGTACAATTTCATTTTTTCAGAAGTATTCTGTTTCTGAAAATTTTGCGTGGAATTGTACTCTCCATGAGCACGGTATCAGCGATAAATAAGTTAAGAATCTGGAAAACCCAATAAATTGTAGCTACAACTGTTAAAAACCAATTGCATTCAATGCCAAATGCAAGACAGTGAGACATTTAACCACTTTCTTTCAAATCTTTTACTTTTCGAGGATTTGGACAACATTCCCATTTTTGGTAATGCAGTATATAGAGACATATATGCAAGAAAAAAAAAGTGCAGTGAACATTAAAATATCACTCTTCCTAAATTTCACTTCTGTCCTAAAACACAGCCATGCCATCCAACATCCTCTATCTTTTCTAATAATACTAACCCTAACCCTAGCTAAGGGATTGGGTAGTTAGGCTTAGGGGTCAGATTTTCTTCAATGCAACCTAACATCATTTAAGCAGAAAATATAACCCAGAGCATCAAGATATTAGTCGGAAAATACTTAGCAGCCTTCCCACACCAAACAAAATGTATCAACTGTGGTACAATTTCATTTTTTCAGAAGTATTCTGTTTCTGAAAATTTTGCGTGGAATTGTACTCTCCATGAGCACGGTATCAGCGATAAATAAGTTAAGAATCTGGAAAACCCAATAAATTGTAGCTACAACTGTTAAAAACCAATTGCATTCAATGCCAAATGCAAGACAGTGAGACATGTAACCACTTTCTTTCAAATCAAGTGCTTTTCGGGGATTTGGACAACATTCCCATTTTTGGTAATGCAGTATATAGAGACATATATGCAAGAAAAAAAAAGTGCAGTGAACATTAAAATATCACTCTTCCTAAATTTCACTTCTGTCCTAAAACACAGCCATGCCATCCAACATCCTCTATCTTTTCTAATAATACTAACCCTAACCCTAGCTAAGGGATTGGGTAGTTAGGGTTAGGGGTCAGATTTTCTTCCATGCAACCTAACACTCATTTAAGCAGAAAATATAACCCAGGGCATCAAGTTAGTAGTCGGAAAAGACTTAGCAGCCTTCCCACACCAAACAAAATGTATCAACTGTGGTACAATTTCATTTTTTCAGAAGTATTCTGTTTCTGAAAATTTTGCGTGGAATTGTACTCTCCATGAGCACGGTATCAGCGATAAATAAGTTAAGAATCTGGAAAACCCAATAAATTGTAGCTACAACTGTTAAAAACCAATTGCATTCAATGCCAAATGCAAGACAGTGAGACATTTAACCACTTTCTTTCAAATCTTTTACTTTTCGAGGATTTGGACAACATTCCCATTTTTGGTAATGCAGTATATAGAGACATATATGCAAGAAAAAAAAAGTGCAGTGAACATTAAAATATCACTCTTCCTAAATTTCACTTCTGTCCTAAAACACAGCCATGCCATCCAACATCCTCTATCTTTTCTAATAATACTAACCCTAACCCTAGCTAAGGGATTGGGTAGTTAGGCTTAGGGGTCAGATTTTCTTCAATGCAACCTAACATCATTTAAGCAGAAAATATAACCCAGAGCATCAAGATATTAGTCGGAAAATACTTAGCAGCCTTCCCACACCAAACAAAATGTATCAACTGTGGTACAATTTCATTTTTTCAGAAGTATTCTGTTTCTGAAAATTTTGCGTGGAATTGTACTCTCCATGAGCACGGTATCAGCGATAAATAGGTTAAGAATCTGGAAAACCCAATAAATTGTAGCTACAACTGTTAAAAACCAACTGCATTCAATGCCAAATGCAAGACACTGAGACATGTAACCACTTTCTTTCAATTCTATTGCTTTTCGAGGATTTGGAGAACATTCCCATTTTTGGTAATGCAGTATATAGAGACATATATGCAAGAAAAAAAAAGTGCAGTGAACATTAAAATATCACTTTTCCTAAATTTCACTTCTGTCCTAAAACACAGCCATGCCATCAAACATCCTCTATCTTTTCTAATAATACTAACCCTAACCCTAGCTGAGGGTTTGGGTAGTTAGGGTTAGGGGTCAGATTTTCTTCAATGCAACCTAACACTCATTTAAGCAGAAAATATAACCCAGGGCATCAAGATATTAGTCGGAAAAGACTTAGCAGCCTTCCCACACCAAACAAAATGTATCAGCTGTGGTACAATTTCATTTTTTCAGAAGTATTCTGTTTCTGAAAATTTTGCGTGGAATTATACTCTTCATGAGCACGGTATCAGCGATAAATAGGTTAAGAATCTGGAAAACCCAATAAATTGTAGCTACAACTGTTAAAAACCAACTGCATTCAATGCCAAATGCAAGACAGTGAGACATGTAACCACTTTCTTTCAAATCTATTGCTTTTCGGGGATTTGGAGAACATTCCCATTTTTGGTAATGCAGTATATAGAGACACATATGCAAGAAAAAAAAAGTGCAGTGAACATTAAAATATCACTCTTCCTAAATTTCACTTCTGTCCTAAAACACAGCCATGCCATCAAACATCCTCTATCTTTTCTAATAATACTAACCCTAACCCTAGCTGAGGGTTTGGGTAGTTAGGGTTAGGGGTCAGATTTTCTTCAATGCAACCTAACACTCATTTAAGCAGAAAATATAACCCAGGGCATAAAGATATTAGTTGGAAAAGACGTAGCAGCCTTCCCACACCAAACAAAATGTATCAACTGTGGTACAATTTCATTTTTTCAGAAGAATTCTGTTTCTGAAAATTTTGCGTGGAATTGTACTCTCCATGAGCACGGTATCAGCGATAAATAAGTTAAGAATCTGGAAAACCCAATAAATTGTAGCTACAACTGTTAAAAACCAATTGCATTCAATGCCAAATGCAAGACAGTGAGACATGTAACCACTTTCTTTCAAATCTTTTACTTATCGAGGATTTGGACAACATTCCCATTTTTGGTAATGCAGTATATAGAGACATATATGCAAGAAAAAAAAAGTGCAGTGAACATTAAAATATCACTCTTCCTAAATTTCACTTCTGTCCTAAAACACAGCCATGCCATCCAACATCCTATCTTTTCTAATAATACTAACCCTAACCCTAGCTAAAGGATTGGGTAGTTAGGGTTAGGGGTCAGATTTTCTTCCATGCAACCTAACACTCATTTAAGCAGAAAATATAAACCAGGGCATCAAGATATTAGTCGGAAAAGACTTAGCAGCCTTCCCACACCAAACAAAATGTATCAACTGTGGTACAATTTCATTTTTTCAGAAGTATTCTGTTTCTGAAAATTTTGCGTGGAATTGTACTCTCCATGAGCACGGTATCAGCGATAAATAGGTTAAGAGTCTGGAAAACCCAATAAATTGTAGCTACACCTGTTAAAAACCAACTGCATTCAATGCCAAATGCAAGACAGTGAGACATTAAACCACTTTCTTTCAAATCAATTGCTTTTCGGGGATTTGGACAACATTCCCATTTTTGGTAATGCAGTATATAGAGACATATATGCAAGAAAAAAAAAGTGCAGTGAACATTAAAATATCACTTTTCCTAAATTTCACTTCTGTCCTAAAACACAGCCATGCCATCCAACATCCTCTATCTTTTCTAATAATACTAACCCTAACCCTAGCTAAGGGATTGGGTAGTTAGGGTTAGGGGTCTGATTTTCTTCAATGCCACCTAACACTCATTTAAGCAGAAAATATAACGAAGGGCATCAAGATATTAGTTGGAAAAGACTTAGCAGCCTTCCCACACCAAACAAAATGTATCAACTGTGGTACAATTTCATTTTTTCAGAAGTATTCTGTTTCTGAAAATTTTGCGTGGAATTGTACTCTCCATGAGCACGGTATCAGCGATAAATAGGTTAAGAGTCTGGAAAACCCAATAAATTGTAGCTACAACTGTTAAAAACCAACTGCATTCAATGCCAAATGCAAGACAGTGAGACATGTAACCACTTTCTTTCAAATCTATTGCTTTTCGGGGATTTGGAGAATATTCCCATTTTTGGTAATGCAGTATATAGAGACATATATGCAAGAAAAAAAAAGTGCAGTGAACATTAAAATATCACTCTTCCTAAATTTCACTTCTGTCCTAAAACACAGCCATGCCATCCAACATCCTCTATCTTTTCTAATAATACTAACCCTAACCCTAGCTAAGGGATTGGGTAGTTAGGGTTAGGGGTCAGATTTTCTTCAATGCCACCTATCACTCATTTAAGCAGAAAATATAACCCAGGGCATCAAGATATTAGTTGGAAAAGACTTAGCACCCTTCCCACACCAAACAAAATGTATCAACTGTGGTACAATTTCATTTTTTCAGAAGTATTCTGTTTCTGAAAATTTTGCGTGGAATTGTACTCTCCATGAGCACGGTATCAGCGATAAATAGGTTAAGAGTCTGGAAAACCCAATAAATTGTAGCTACAACTGTTAAAAACCAACTGCATTCAATGCAAAATGCAAGACAGTGAGACATGTAACCACTTTCTTTCAAATCAATTGCTTTTCGGGGATTTGGACAACATTCCCATTTTTGGTAATGCAGTATATAGAGACATATATGCAAGAAAAAAAAAGTGCAGTGAACATTAAAATATCACTCTTCCTAAATTTCACTTCTGTCCTAAAACACAGCCATGCCATCCAACATCCTCTATCTTTTCTAATAATACTAACCCTAACCCTAGCTAAGGGATTGGGTAGTTAGGGTTAGGGGTCAGATTTTCTTCCATGCAACCTAACATCATTTAAGCAGAAAATATAACCCAGAGCATCAAGATATTAGTCGGAAAAGACTTAGCAGCCTTCCCACACCAAACAAAATGTATCAACTGTGGTACAATTTCATTTTTTCAGAAGTATTCTGTTTCTGAAAATTTTGCGTGGAATTGTACTCTCCATGAGCACGGTATCAGCGATAAATAGGTTAAGAATCTGGAAAACCCAATAAATTGTAGCTACAACTGTTAAAAACCAACTGCATTCAATGCCAAATGCAAGACAGTGAGACATGTAACCACTTTCTTTCAAATCTATTGCTTTTCGGGGATTTGTACAACATTCCCATTTTGGGCAATGCAGTATATAAGTACATATATGCAAGAAAAAAAAAGTGCAGTGAACATTAAAATATCACTCTTCCTAAATTTCACTTCTGTCCTAAAACACAGCCATGCCATCCAACATCCTCTATCTTTTCTAATAATACTAACCCTAACCCTAGCTAAGGGATTGGGTAGTTAGGGTTAGGGGTCAGATTTTCTTCCATGCAACCTAACACTCATTTAAGCAGAAAATATAACCCAGGGCATCAAGATATTAGTCGGAAAAGACTTAGCAGCCTTCCCACACCAAACAAAATGTATCAACTGTGATACAATTTCATTTTTTCAGAAGTATTCTGTTTCTGAAAATTTTGCGTGGAATTGTACTCTCCATGAGCACGGTATCAGCGATAAATAAGTTAAGAATCTGGAAAACCCAATAAATTGTAGCTACAACTGTTAAAAACCAATTGCATTCAATGCCAAATGCAAGACAGTGAGACATGTAACCACTTTCTTTCAAATCAAGTGCTTTTCGGGGATTTGGACAACATTCCCATTTTTGGTAATGCAGTATATAGAGACATATATGCAAGAAAAAAAAAGTGCAGTGAACATTAAAATATCACTCTTCCTAAATTTCACTTCTGTCCTAAAACACAGCCATGCCATCCAACATCCTCTATCTTTTCTAATAATACTAACCCTAACCCTAGCTAAGGGATTGGGTAGTTAGGGTTAGGGGTCAGATTTTCTTCCATGCAACCTAACACTCATTTAAGCAGAAAATATAACCCAGGGCATCAAGATATTAGTCGGAAAAGACTTAGCAGCCTTCCCACACCAAACAAAATGTATCAACTGTGGTACAATTTCATTTTTTCAGAAGTATTCTGTTTCTGAAAATTTTGCGTGGAATTGTACTCTCCATGAGCACGGTATCAGCGATAAATAGGTTAAGAATCTGGAAAACCCAATAAATTGTAGCTACAACTGTTAAAAACCAACTGTATTCAATGCCAAATGCAAGACAGTGAGACATGTAACCACTTTCTTTCAAATCTTTTACTTTTCGAGGATTTGGACAACATTCCCATTTTTGGTAATGCAGTATATAGAGACATATATGCAAGAAAAAAAAGTGCAGTGAACATTTAAATATCACTCTTCCTAAATTTCACTTCTGTCCTAAAACACAGCCATGCCATCCAAGATCCTCTATCTTTTCTAATAATACTAACCCTAACCCTAGCTAAGGGATTGGGTAGTTAGGGTTAGGGGTCAGATTTTCTTCAATGCAACCTAACATCATTTAAGCAGAAAATATAACCCAGAGCATCAAGATATTAGTCGGAAAAGACTTAGCAGCCTTCCCACACCAAACAAAATGTATCAACTGTGGTACAATTTCATTTTTTCAGAAGTATTCTGTTTCTGAAAATTTTGCGTGGAATTCTACTCTCCATGAGCACGGTATCAGCGATAAATAGGTTAAGAGTCTGGAAAACCCAATAAATTGTAGCTACAACTGTTAAAAACCAACTGCATTCAATGCCAAATGCAAGACAGTGAGACATGTAACCACTTTCTTTCAAATCTTTTACTTTTCGAGGATTTGTACAACATTCCCATTTTGGGCAATGCAGTATATAGAGACATATATGCAAGAAAAAAAAAGTGTAGTGAACATTAAAATATCACTTTTCCTAAATTTCACTTCTGTCCTAAAACACAGCCATGCCATCCAACATCCTCTATCCTTTCTAATAATACTAACCCTAACCCTAGCTAAGGGATTGGGTAGTTAGGGTTAGGGGTCAGATTTTCTTCAATGCAACCTAACATCATTTAAGCAGAAAATATAACCCAGAGCATCAAGATATTAGTCGGAAAAGACTTAGCAGCCTTCCCACACCAAACAAAATGTATCAACTGTGGTACAATTTCATTTTTTCAGAAGTATTCTGTTTCTGAAAATTTTGCGTGGAATTGTACTCTCCATGAGCACGGTATCAGCGATAAATAGGTTAAGAGTCTGGAAAACCCAATAAATTGTAGCTACAACTGTTAAAAACCAACTGCATTCAATGCCAAATGCAAGACAGTGAGACATGTAACCACTTTCTTTCAAATCAATTGCTTTTCGGGGATTTGGACAACATTCCCATTTTTGGTAATGCAGTATATAGAGACATATGCAAGAAAAAAAAAGTGCAGTGAACATTAAAATATCACTCTTCCTAAATTTCACTTCTGTCCTAAAACACAGCCATGCCATCCAACATCCTCTATCTTTTCTAATAATACTAACCCTAACCCTAGCTAAGGGATTGGGTAGTTAGGGTTAGGGGTCAGATTTTCTTCAATGCAACCTAACACTCATTTAAGCAGAAAATATAACCCAGGGCATCAAGATATTAGTCGGAAAAGACTTAGCAGCCTTCCCACACCAAACAAAATGTATCAACTGTGGTACAATTTCATTTTTTCAGAAGTATTCTGTTTCTGAAAATTTTGCGTGGAATTCTACTCTCCATGAGCACGGTATCAGCGATAAATAGGTTAAGAGTCTGGAAAACCCAATAAATTGTAGCTACAACTGTTAAAAACCAACTGCATTCAATGCCAAATGCAAGACAGTGAGACATGTAACCACTTTCTTTCAAATCTTTTACTTTTCGAGGATTTGTACAACATTCCCATTTTGGGCAATGCAGTATATAGAGACATATATGCAAGAAAAAAAAAGTGCAGTGAACATTAAAATATCACTTTTCCTAAATTTCACTTCTGTCCTAAAACACAGCCATGCCATCCAACATCCTCTATCCTTTCTAATAATACTAACCCTAACCCTAGCTAAGGGATTGGGTAGTTAGGGTTAGGGGTCAGATTTTCTTCAATGCAACCTAACATCATTTAAGCAGAAAATATAACCCAGAGCATCAAGATATTAGTCGGAAAAGACTTAGCAGCCTTCCCACACCAAACAAAATGTATCAACTGTGGTACAATTTCATTTTTTCAGAAGTATTCTGTTTCTGAAAATTTTGCGTGGAATTGTACTCTCCATGAGCACGGTATCAGCGATAAATAGGTTAAGAGTCTGGAAAACCCAATAAATTGTAGCTACAACTGTTAAAAACCAACTGCATTCAATGCCAAATGCAAGACAGTGAGACATGTAACCACTTTCTTTCAAATCAATTGCTTTTCGGGGATTTGGACAACATTCCCATTTTTGGTAATGCAGTATATAGAGACATATGCAAGAAAAAAAAAGTGCAGTGAACATTAAAATATCACTCTTCCTAAATTTCACTTCTGTCCTAAAACACAGCCATGCCATCCAACATCCTCTATCTTTTCTAATAATACTAACCCTAACCCTAGCTAAGGGATTGGGTAGTTAGGGTTAGGGGTCAGATTTTCTTCAATGCAACCTAACACTCATTTAAGCAGAAAATATAACCCAGGGCATCAAGATATTAGTCGGAAAAGACTTAGCAGCCTTCCCACACCAAACAAAATGTATCAACTGTGGTACAATTTCATTTTTTCAGAAGTATTCTGTTTCTGAAAATTTTGCGTGGAATTCTACTCTCCATGAGCACGGTATCAGCGATAAATAGGTTAAGAGTCTGGAAAACCCAATAAATTGTAGCTACAACTGTTAAAAACCAACTGCATTCAATGCCAAATGCAAGACAGTGAGACATGTAACCACTTTCTTTCAAATCTTTTACTTTTCGAGGATTTGTACAACATTCCCATTTTGGGCAATGCAGTATATAGAGACATATATGCAAGAAAAAAAAAGTGCAGTGAACATTAAAATATCACTTTTCCTAAATTTCACTTCTGTCCTAAAACACAGCCATGCCATCCAACATCCTCTATCCTTTCTAATAATACTAACCCTAACCCTAGCTAAGGGATTGGGTAGTTAGGGTTAGGGGTCAGATTTTCTTCAATGCAACCTAACATCATTTAAGCAGAAAATATAACCCAGAGCATCAAGATATTAGTCGGAAAAGACTTAGCAGCCTTCCCACACCAAACAAAATGTATCAACTGTGGTACAATTTCATTTTTTCAGAAGTATTCTGTTTCTGAAAATTTTGCGTGGAATTGTACTCTCCATGAGCACGGTATCAGCGATAAATAGGTTAAGAGTCTGGAAAACCCAATAAATTGTAGCTACAACTGTTAAAAACCAACTGCATTCAATGCCAAATGCAAGACAGTGAGACATGTAACCACTTTCTTTCAAATCAATTGCTTTTCGGGGATTTGGACAACATTCCCATTTTTGGTAATGCAGTATATAGAGACATATGCAAGAAAAAAAAAGTGCAGTGAACATTAAAATATCACTCTTCCTAAATTTCACTTCTGTCCTAAAACACAGCCATGCCATCCAACATCCTCTATCTTTTCTAATAATACTAATCCTAACCCTAGCTAAGGGATTGGGTAGTTAGGCTTAGGGGTCAGATTTTCTTCAATGCAACCTAACATCATTTAAGCAGAAAATATAACCCAGAGCATCAAGATATTAGTCGGAAAATACTTAGCAGCCTACCCACACCAAACAAAATGTATCAACTGTTGTACAATTTCATTTTTTCAGAAGTATTCTGTTTCTGAAAATTTTGCGTGGAATTGTACTCTCCATGAGCACGGTATCAGCGATAAATAGGTTAAGAATCTGGAAAACCCAATAAATTGTAGCTACAACTGTTAAAAACCAACTGCATTCAATGCCAAATGCATGACAGTGAGACATGTAACCACTTTCTTTCAAATCTATTGCTTTTCGGGGATTTGTACAACATTCCCATTTTGGGCAATGCAGTATATAAGTACATATATGCAAGAAAAAAAAAGTGCAGTGAACATTAAAATATCACTCTTCCTAAATTTCACTTCTGTCCTAAAACACAGCCATGCCATCCAACATCCTCTATCTTTTCTAATAATACTAACCCTAACCCTAGCTAAGGGATTGGGTAGTTAGGGTTAGGGGTCAGATTTTCTTCCATGCAACCTAACACTCATTTAAGCAGAAAATATAACCCAGGGCATCAAGATATTAGTCGGAAAAGACTTAGCAGCCTTCCCACACCAAACAAAATGTATCAACTGTGATACAATTTCATTTTTTCAGAAGTATTCTGTTTCTGAAAATTTTGCGTGGAATTGTACTCTCCATGAGCACGGTATCAGCGATAAATAAGTTAAGAATCTGGAAAACCCAATAAATTGTAGCTACAACTGTTAAAAACCAATTGCATTCAATGCCAAATGCAAGACAGTGAGACATGTAACCACTTTCTTTCAAATCAAGTGCTTTTCGGGGATTTGGACAACATTCCCATTTTTGGTAATGCAGTATATAGAGACATATATGCAAGAAAAAAAAAGTGCAGTGAACATTAAAATATCACTCTTCCTAAATTTCACTTCTGTCCTAAAACACAGCCATGCCATCCAACATCCTCTATCTTTTCTAATAATACTAACCCTAACCCTAGCTAAGGGATTGGGTAGTTAGGGTTAGGGGTCAGATTTTCTTCCATGCAACCTAACACTCATTTAAGCAGAAAATATAACCCAGGGCATCAAGTTAGTAGTCGGAAAAGACTTAGCAGCCTTCCCACACCAAACAAAATGTATCAACTGTGGTACAATTTCATTTTTTCAGAAGTATTCTGTTTCTGAAAATTTTGCGTGGAATTGTACTCTCCATGAGCACGGTATCAGCGATAAATAAGTTAAGAATCTGGAAAACCCAATAAATTGTAGCTACAACTGTTAAAAACCAATTGCATTCAATGCCAAATGCAAGACAGTGAGACATTTAACCACTTTCTTTCAAATCTATTGCTTTTCGGGGATTTGTACAACATTCCCATTTTGGGCAATGCAGTATATAAGTACATATATGCAAGAAAAAAAAAGTGCAGTGAACATTAAAATATCACTCTTCCTAAATTTCACTTCTGTCCTAAAACACAGCCATGCCATCCAACATCCTCTATCTTTTCTAATAATACTAACCCTAACCCTAGCTAAGGGATTGGGTAGTTAGGGTTAGGGGTCAGATTTTCTTCCATGCAACCTAACACTCATTTAAGCAGAAAATATAACCCAGGGCATCAAGATATTAGTCGGAAAAGACTTAGCAGCCTTCCCACACCAAACAAAATGTATCAACTGTGATACAATTTCATTTTTTCAGAAGTATTCTGTTTCTGAAAATTTTGCGTGGAATTGTACTCTCCATGAGCACGGTATCAGCGATAAATAAGTTAAGAATCTGGAAAACCCAATAAATTGTAGCTACAACTGTTAAAAACCAATTGCATTCAATGCCAAATGCAAGACAGTGAGACATGTAACCACTTTCTTTCAAATCAAGTGCTTTTCGGGGATTTGGACAACATTCCCATTTTTGGTAATGCAGTATATAGAGACATATATGCAAGAAAAAAAAAGTGCAGTGAACATTAAAATATCACTCTTCCTAAATTTCACTTCTGTCCTAAAACACAGCCATGCCATCCAACATCCTCTATCTTTTCTAATAATACTAACCCTAACCCTAGCTAAGGGATTGGGTAGTTAGGGTTAGGGGTCAGATTTTCTTCCATGCAACCTAACACTCATTTAAGCAGAAAATATAACCCAGGGCATCAAGTTAGTAGTCGGAAAAGACTTAGCAGCCTTCCCACACCAAACAAAATGTATCAACTGTGGTACAATTTCATTTTTTCAGAAGTATTCTGTTTCTGAAAATTTTGCGTGGAATTGTACTCTCCATGAGCACGGTATCAGCGATAAATAAGTTAAGAATCTGGAAAACCCAATAAATTGTAGCTACAACTGTTAAAAACCAATTGCATTCAATGCCAAATGCAAGACAGTGAGACATTTAACCACTTTCTTTCAAATCTTTTACTTTTCGAGGATTTGGACAACATTCCCATTTTTGGTAATGCAGTATATAGAGACATATATGCAAGAAAAAAAAAGTGCAGTGAACATTAAAATATCACTCTTCCTAAATTTCACTTCTGTCCTAAAACACAGCCATGCCATCCAACATCCTCTATCTTTTCTAATAATACTAACCCTAACCCTAGCTAAGGGATTGGGTAGTTAGGCTTAGGGGTCAGATTTTCTTCAATGCAACCTAACATCATTTAAGCAGAAAATATAACCCAGAGCATCAAGATATTAGTCGGAAAATACTTAGCAGCCTTCCCACACCAAACAAAATGTATCAACTGTGGTACAATTTCATTTTTTCAGAAGTATTCTGTTTCTGAAAATTTTGCGTGGAATTGTACTCTCCATGAGCACGGTATCAGCGATAAATAGGTTAAGAATCTGGAAAACCCAATAAATTGTAGCTACAACTGTTAAAAACCAACTGCATTCAATGCCAAATGCAAGACACTGAGACATGTAACCACTTTCTTTCAATTCTATTGCTTTTCGAGGATTTGGAGAACATTCCCATTTTTGGTAATGCAGTATATAGAGACATATATGCAAGAAAAAAAAAGTGCAGTGAACATTAAAATATCACTTTTCCTAAATTTCACTTCTGTCCTAAAACACAGCCATGCCATCAAACATCCTCTATCTTTTCTAATAATACTAACCCTAACCCTAGCTGAGGGTTTGGGTAGTTAGGGTTAGGGGTCAGATTTTCTTCAATGCAACCTAACACTCATTTAAGCAGAAAATATAACCCAGGGCATCAAGATATTAGTCGGAAAAGACTTAGCAGCCTTCCCACACCAAACAAAATGTATCAGCTGTGGTACAATTTCATTTTTTCAGAAGTATTCTGTTTCTGAAAATTTTGCGTGGAATTATACTCTTCATGAGCACGGTATCAGCGATAAATAGGTTAAGAATCTGGAAAACCCAATAAATTGTAGCTACAACTGTTAAAAACCAACTGCATTCAATGCCAAATGCAAGACAGTGAGACATGTAACCACTTTCTTTCAAATCTATTGCTTTTCGGGGATTTGGAGAACATTCCCATTTTTGGTAATGCAGTATATAGAGACACATATGCAAGAAAAAAAAAGTGCAGTGAACATTAAAATATCACTCTTCCTAAATTTCACTTCTGTCCTAAAACACAGCCATGCCATCAAACATCCTCTATCTTTTCTAATAATACTAACCCTAACCCTAGCTGAGGGTTTGGGTAGTTAGGGTTAGGGGTCAGATTTTCTTCAATGCAACCTAACACTCATTTAAGCAGAAAATATAACCCAGGGCATAAAGATATTAGTTGGAAAAGACGTAGCAGCCTTCCCACACCAAACAAAATGTATCAACTGTGGTACAATTTCATTTTTTCAGAAGAATTCTGTTTCTGAAAATTTTGCGTGGAATTGTACTCTCCATGAGCACGGTATCAGCGATAAATAAGTTAAGAATCTGGAAAACCCAATAAATTGTAGCTACAACTGTTAAAAACCAATTGCATTCAATGCCAAATGCAAGACAGTGAGACATGTAACCACTTTCTTTCAAATCTTTTACTTATCGAGGATTTGGACAACATTCCCATTTTTGGTAATGCAGTATATAGAGACATATATGCAAGAAAAAAAAAGTGCAGTGAACATTAAAATATCACTCTTCCTAAATTTCACTTCTGTCCTAAAACACAGCCATGCCATCCAACATCCTATCTTTTCTAATAATACTAACCCTAACCCTAGCTAAGGGATTGGGTAGTTAGGCTTAGGGGTCAGATTTTCTTCAATGCAACCTAACATCATTTAAGCAGAAAATATAACCCAGAGCATCAAGATATTAGTCGGAAAATACTTAGCAGCCTTCCCACACCAAACAAAATGTATCAACTGTGGTACAATTTCATTTTTTCAGAAGTATTCTGTTTCTGAAAATTTTGCGTGGAATTGTACTCTCCATGAGCACGGTATCAGCGATAAATAGGTTAAGAATCTGGAAAACCCAATAAATTGTAGCTACAACTGTTAAAAACCAACTGCATTCAATGCCAAATGCAAGACAGTGAGACATGTAACCACTTTCTTTCAAATCTTTTACTTTTCGAGGATTTGTACAACATTCCCATTTAGGGCAATGCAGTATATAGAGACATATATGCAAGAAAAAAAAACTGCAGTGAACATTAAAATATCACTTTTCCTAAATTTCACTTCTGTCCTAAAACACAGCTATGCCATCCAACATCCTCTATCTTTTCTAATAATACTAACCCTAACCCTAGCTAAGGGATTGGGTAGTTAGGGATAGGGGTCTGATTTTCTTCAATGCCACCTAACACTCATTTAAGCAGAAAATATAACCCAGGGCATAAAGATATTAGTTGGAAAAGACGTAGCAGCCTTCCCACACCAAACAAAATGTATCAACTGTGGTACAATTTCATTTTTTCAGAAGAATTCTGTTTCTGAAAATTTTGCGTGGAATTGTACTCTCCATGAGCACGGTATCAGCGATAAATAGGTTAAGAGTCTGGAAAACCCAATAAATTGTAGCTACAACTGTTAAAAACCAACTGCATTCAATGCCAAATGCAAGACAGTGAGACATGTAACCACTTTCTTTCAAATCAATTGCTTTTCGGGGATTTGGACAACATTCCCATTTTTGGTAATGCAGTATATAGAGACATATATGCAAGAAAAAAAAAGTGCAGTGAACATTAAAATATCACTCTTCCTAAATTTCACTTCTGTCCTAAAACACAGCCATGCCATCCAACATCCTCTATCTTTTCTAATAATACTAACCCTAACCCTAGCTAAGAGATTGGGTAGTTAGGGTTAGGGGTCAGATTTTCTTCAATGCCACCTAACACTCATTTAAGCAGAAAATATAACCCAGGGCATCAAGATATTGGTTGGAAAAGACTTAGCAGCCTTCCCACACCAAACAAAATGTATCAACTGTGATACAATTTCATTTTTTCAGAAGTATTCTGTTTCTGAAAATTTTGCGTGGAATTGTACTCTCCATGAGCACGGTATCAGCGATAAATAGGTTAAGAGTCTGGAAAACCCAATAAATTGTAGCTACAACTGTTAAAAACCAACTGCATTCAATGCCAAATGCAAGACAGTGTGACATGTAACCACTTTCTTTCAAATCTTTTACTTTTCGAGGATTTGTACAACATTCCCATTTTGGGCAATGCAGTATATAGAGACATATATGCAAGAAAAAAAAAGTGCAGTGAACATTAAAATATCACTTTTCCTAAATTTCACTTCTGTCCTAAAACACAGCTATGCCATCCAACATCCTCTATCTTTTCTAATAATACTAAACCTAACCCTAGCTAAAGGATTGGGTAGTTACGGTTAGGGGTCAGATTTTCTTCAATGCCACCTAACACTCATTTAAGCAGAATATATAACCCAGGGCATCAAGATATTAGTCAGTAAAGACTTAGCAGCCTTCCCACACCAAACAAAATGTATCAACTGTGGTACAATTTCATTTTTTCAGAAGTATTCTGTTTCTGAAAATTTTGCGTGGAATTGTACTCTCCATGAGCACGGTATCAGCGATAAATAAGTTAAGAATCTGGAAAACCCAATAAATTGTAGCTACAACTGTTAAAAACCAACTGCATTCAATGCCAAATGCAAGACAGTGAGACATGTAACCACTTTCTTTCAAATCTATTGCTTTTCGGGGATATGGAGAATAATCCCATTTTTGGTAATGCAGTATATAGAGACATGTATGCAAGAAAAAAAAAGTGCAGTGAACATTAAAATATCACTCTTCCTAAATTTCACTTCTGTCCTAAAACACAGCCATGCCATCCAACATCCTCTATCTTTTCTAATAATACTAACCCTAACCCTAGCTAAGGGATTGGGTAGTTAGGGTTAGGGGTCAGATTTTCTTCAATGCAACCTAACACTCATTTAAGCAGAAAATATAACCCAGGGCATCAAGATATTAGTCGGAAAAGACTTAGCAGCCTTCCCACACCAAACAAAATGTATCAACTGTGGTACAATTTCATTTTTTCAGAAGTATTCTGTTTCTGAAAATTTTGCGTGGAATTGTACTCTCCATGAGCACGGTATCAGCGATAAATAAGTTAAGAATCTGGAAAACCCAATCAATTGTAGCTACAACTGTTAAAAACCAACTGCATTCAATGCCAAATGCAAGACAGTGAGACATGTAACCACTTTCTTTCAAATCTATTGCTTTTCGGGGATTTGGAGAACATTCCCATTTTTGGTAATGCAGTATATAGAGACATATATGCAAGAAAAAAAAAGTGCAGTGAACATTAAAATATCACTCTTCCTAAATTTCACTTCTGTCCTAAAACACAGCCATGCCATCCAACATCCTCTATCTTTTCTAATAATACTAACCCTAACCCTAGCTAAGGGATTGGGTAGTTAGGGTTAGGGGTCAGAATTTCTTCAATGCAACCTAACACTCATTTAAGCAGAAAATATAACCCAGGGCATCAAGATATTAGTTGGAAAAGACTTAGCACCCTTCCCACACCAAACAAAATGTATCAACTGTGGTACAATTTCATTTTTTCAGAAGTATTCTGTTTCTGAAAATTTTGCGTGGAATTGTACTCTCCATGAGCACGGTATCAGCGATAAATAGGTTAAGAATCTGGAAAACCCAATAAATTGTAGCTACAACTGTTAAAAACCAACTGCATTCAATGCCAAATGCAAGACAGTGAGACATTTAACCACTTTCTTTCAAATCTATTGCTTTTCGGGGATTTGGACAACATTCCCATTTTCGCTAATGCAGTATATAGAGACATATATGCAAGAAAAAAAAAGTGCAGTGAACATTAAAATATCACTTTTCCTAAATTTCACTTCTGTCCTAAAACACAGCCATGCCATCCAACATCCTCTATCTTTTCTAATAATACTAACCCTAACCCTAGCTGAGGGTTTGGGTAGTTAAGGTTAGGGGTCAGATTTTCTTCAATGCAACCTAACACTCATTTAAGCAGAAAATATAACCCAGGGCATCAAGATATTAGTCGGAAAAGACTTAGCAGCCTTCCCACACCAAACAAAATGTATCAACTGTGGTACAATTTCATTTTTTCAGAAGTATTCTGTTTCTGAAAATTGTGCGTGGAATTGTACTCTCCATGAGCACGGTATCAGCGATAAATAAGTTAAGAATCTGGAAAACCCAATAAATTGTAGCTACAACTGTTAAAAACCAATTGCATTCAATGCCAAATGCAAGACAGTGAGACATTTAACCACTTTCTTTCAAATCTTTTACTTTTCGAGGATTTGGACAACATTCCCATTTTTGGTAATGCAGTATATAGAGACATATATGCAAGAAAAAAAAAGTGCAGTGAACATTAAAATATCACTCTTCCTAAATTTCACTTCTGTCCTAAAACACAGCCATGCCATCCAACATCCTCTATCTTTTCTAATAATACTAACCCTAACCCTAGCTGAGGGTTTGGGTAGTTAGGGTTAGGGGTCAGATTTTCTTCAATGCAACCTAACACTCATTTAAGCAGAAAATATAACCCAGGGCATCAAGATATTAGTCGGAAAAGACTTAGCAGCCTTCCCACAACAAACAAAATGTATCAACTGTGGTACAATTTCATTTTTTCAGAAGTATTCTGTTTCTGAAAATTTTGCGTGGAATTGTACTCTCCATGAGCACGGTATCAGCGATAAATAGGTTAAGAATCTGGAAAACCCAATAAATTGTAGCTACAACTGTTAAAAACCAACTGCATTCAATGCCAAATGCAAGACAGTGAGACATGTAACCACTTTCTTTCAAATCTATCGCTTTTCGGGGATTTGGAGAACATTCCCATTTTTGGTAATGCAGTATATAGAGACATATATGCAAGAAAAAAAAAGTGCAGTGAACATTAAAATATCACTCTTCCTAAATTTCACTTCTGTCCTAAAACACAGCCATGCCATCCAACATCCTCTATCTTTTCTAATAATACTAACCCTAACCCTAGCTAAGGGATTGGGTAGTTAGGGTTAGGGGTCAGATTTTCTTCAATGCCACCTAACACTGATTTAAGCAGAAAATATAACCCAGGGCATCAAGATATTAGTTGGAAAAGACTTAGCACCCTTCCCACACCAAACAAAATGTATCAACTGTGGTACAATTTCATTTTTTCAGAAGTATTCTGTTTCTGAAAATTTTGCGTGGAATTGTACTCTCCATGAGCATGGTATCAGCGATAAATAGGTTAAGAATCTGGAAAACCCAATAAATTGTAGCTACAACTGTTAAAAACCAACTGCATTCAATGCCAAATGCAAGACAGTGAGACATGTAACCACTTTCTTTCAAATCTTTTACTTTTCGAGGATTTGGACAATATTCCCATTTTTGGTAATGCAGTATATAGAGACATATATGCAAGAAAAAAAAGTGCAGTGAACATTTAAATATCACTCTTCCTAAATTTCACTTCTGTCCTAAAACACAGCCATGCCATCCAACATCCTCTATCTTTTCTAATAATACTAACCCTAACCCTAGCTAAGGGATTGGGTAGTTAGGGTTAGGGGTCAGATTTTCTTCAATGCAACCTAACACTCATTTAAGCAGAAAATATAACCCAGGGCATCAAGATATTAGTCGGAAAAGACTTAGCAGCCTTCCCACACCAAACAAAATGTATCAACTGTGGTACAATTTCATTTTTTCAGAAGTATTCTGTTTCTGAAAATTTTGCGTGGAATTGTACTCTCCATGAGCACGGTATCAGCGATAAATAAGTTAAGAATCTGGAAAACCCAATAAATTGTAGCTACAACTGTTAAAAACCAACTGCATTCAATGCAAAATGCAAGACAGTGAGACATGTAACCACTTTCTTTCAAATATATTGCTTTTCGGGGATTTGGAGAATATTCCCATTTTTGGTAATGCAGTATATAGAGACATGTATGCAAGAAAAAAAAAGTGCAGTGAACATTAAAATATCACTCTTCCTAAATTTCACTTCTGTCCTAAAACACAGCCATGCCATCCAACATCCTCTATCTTTTCTAATAATACTAACCCTAACCCTAGCTAAGGGATTGGGTAGTTAGGGTTAGGGGTCAGATTTTCTTCAATGCAACCTAACATCATTTAAGCAGAAAATATAACCCAGAGCATCAAGATATTAGTCGGAAAAGACTTAGCAGCCTTCCCACACCAAACAAAATGTATCAACTGTGGTACAATTTCATTTTTTCAGAAGTATTCTGTTTCTGAAAATTTTGCGTGGAATTGTACTCTCCATGAGCACGGTATCAGCGATAAATAGGTTAAGAATCTGGAAAACCCAATAAATTGTAGCTACAACTGTTAAAAACCAACTGCATTCAATGCCAAATGCAAGACAGTGAGACATGTAACCACTTTCTTTCAAATCTATCGCTTTTCGGGGATTTGGAGAACATTCCCATTTTTGGTAATGCAGTATATAGAGACATATATGCAAGAAAAAAAAAGTGCAGTGAACATTAAAATATCACTCTTCCTAAATTTCACTTCTGTCCTAAAACACAGCCATGCCATCCAACATCCTCTATCTTTTCTAATAATACTAACCCTAACCCTAGCTAAGGGATTGGGTAGTTAGGGTTAGGGGTCAGATTTTCTTCAATGCCACCTAACACTGATTTAAGCAGAAAATATAACCCAGGGCATCAAGATATTAGTTGGAAAAGACTTAGCACCCTTCCCACACCAAACAAAATGTATCAACTGTGGTACAATTTCATTTTTTCAGAAGTATTCTGTTTCTGAAAATTTTGCGTGGAATTGTACTCTCCATGAGCATGGTATCAGCGATAAATAGGTTAAGAATCTGGAAAACCCAATAAATTGTAGCTACAACTGTTAAAAACCAACTGCATTCAATGCCAAATGCAAGACAGTGAGACATGTAACCACTTTCTTTCAAATCTTTTACTTTTCGAGGATTTGGACAATATTCCCATTTTTGGTAATGCAGTATATAGAGACATATATGCAAGAAAAAAAAGTGCAGTGAACATTTAAATATCACTCTTCCTAAATTTCACTTCTGTCCTAAAACACAGCCATGCCATCCAACATCCTCTATCTTTTCTAATAATACTAACCCTAACCCTAGCTAAGGGATTGGGTAGTTAGGGTTAGGGGTCAGATTTTCTTCAATGCAACCTAACACTCATTTAAGCAGAAAATATAACCCAGGGCATCAAGATATTAGTCGGAAAAGACTTAGCAGCCTTCCCACACCAAACAAAATGTATCAACTGTGGTACAATTTCATTTTTTCAGAAGTATTCTGTTTCTGAAAATTTTGCGTGGAATTGTACTCTCCATGAGCACGGTATCAGCGATAAATAAGTTAAGAATCTGGAAAACCCAATAAATTGTAGCTACAACTGTTAAAAACCAACTGCATTCAATGCCAAATGCAAGACAGTGAGACATGTAACCACTTTCTTTCAAATATATTGCTTTTCGGGGATTTGGAGAATATTCCCATTTTTGGTAATGCAGTATATAGAGACATGTATGCAAGAAAAAAAAAGTGCAGTGAACATTAAAATATCACTCTTCCTAAATTTCACTTCTGTCCTAAAACACAGCCATGCCATCCAACATCCTCTATCTTTTCTAATAATACTAACCCTAACCCTAGCTAAGGGATTGGGTAGTTAGGGTTAGGGGTCAGATTTTCTTCAATGCAACCTAACATCATTTAAGCAGAAAATATAACCCAGAGCATCAAGATATTAGTCGGAAAAGACTTAGCAGCCTTCCCACACCAAACAAAATGTATCAACTGTGGTACAATTTCATTTTTTCAGAAGTATTCTGTTTCTGAAAATTTTGCGTGGAATTGTACTCTCCATGAGCACGGTATCAGCGATAAATAGGTTAAGAATCTGGAAAACCCAATAAATTGTAGCTACAACTGTTAAAAACCAACTGCATTCAATGCCAAATGCAAGACAGTGAGACATGTAACCACTTTCTTTCAAATCTTTTACTTTTCGAGGATTTGGACAACATTCCCATTTTTGGTAATGCAGTATATAGAGACATATATGCAAGAAAAAAAAGTGCAATGAACATTTAAATATCACTCTTCCAAAATTTCACTTCTGTCCTAAAACACAGCCATGCCATCCAACATCCTCTATCTTTTCTAATAATACTAACCCTAACCCTAGCTAAGGGATTGGGTAGTTAGGGTTAGGGGTCAGATTTTCTTCAATGCAACCTAACATCATTTAAGCAGAAAATATAACCCAGAGCATCAAGATATTAGTCGGAAAAGACTTAGCAGCCTTCCCACACCAAACAAAATGTATCAACTGTGGTACAATTTCATTTTTTCAGAAGTATTCTGTTTCTGAAAATTTTGCGTTGAATTGTACTCTCCATGAGCACGGTATCAGCGATAAATAGGTTAAGAATCTGGAAAACCCAATAAATTGTAGCTACAACTGTTAAAACCCAACTGCATTCAATGCCAAATGCAAGACAGTGAGACATGTAACCACTTTCTTTCAAATCTATTGCTTTTCGGGGATTTGGAGAACATTCCCATTTTTGGTAATGCAGTACATAGAGACATATATGCAAGAAAAAAAAAAGTGCAGTGAACATTAAAATATCACTCTTCTTAAATTTCACTTCTGTCCTAAAACACAGCCATGCCATCCAACATCCTCTATCTTTTCTAATAATACTAACCCTAACCCTAGCTAAGGGATTGGGTAGTTAGGGTTAGGGGTCAGATTTTCTTCAATGCCACCTAACACTCATTTAAGCAGAAAATATAACCCAGGGCATCAAGATATTAGTTGGAAAAGACTTAGCACCCTTCCCACACCAAACAAAATGTATCAACTGTGGTACAATTTCATTTTTTCAGAAGTATTCTGTTTCTGAAAATTTTGCGTGGAATTGTACTCTCCATGAGCACGGTATCAGCGATAAATAGGTTAAGAATCTGGAAAACCCAATAAATTGTAGCTACAACTGTTAAAAACCAACTGCATTCAATGCCAAATGCAAGACAGTGAGACATGTAACCACTTTCTCTCAAATCTATTGCTTTTCGGGGATTTGGAGAACATTCCCATTTTTGGTAATGCAGTATATAGAGACATATATGCAAGAAAAAAAAAGTGCAGTGAACATTAAAATATCACTCTTCCTAAATTTCACTTCTGTCCTAAAACACAGCCATGCCATCCAACATCCTCTATCTTTTCTAATAATACTAACCCTAACCCTAGCTAAGGGATTGGATAGTTAGGGTTAGGGGTCAGATTTTCTTCAATGCCACCTAACACTCATTTAAGCAGAAAATATAACCCAGGGCATCAAGATATTAGTTGGAAAAGACTTAGCACCCTTCCCACACCAAACAAAATGTATCAACTGTGGTACAATTTCATTTTTTCAGAAGTACTCTGTTTCTGAAAATTTTGCGTGGAATTGTACTCTCCATGAGCATGGTATCAGCGATAAATAGGTAAAGAATCTGGAAAACCCAATAAATTGTAGCTACAACTGTTAAAAACCAACTGCATTCAATGCCAAATGCAAGACAGTGAGACATGTAACCACTTTCTTTCAAATCTTTTACTTTTCAAGGATTTGGACAACATTCCCATTTTTGGTAATGCAGTATATAGAGACATATATGCAAGAAAAAAAAGTGCAGTGAACATTAAAATATCACTCTTCCTAAATTTCACTTCTGTCCTAAAACACAGCCATGCCATCCAACATCCTCTATCTTTTCTAATAATACTAACCCTAACCCTAGCTAAGGGATTGGGTAGTTAGGGTTAGGGGTCAGATTTTCTTCAATGCCACCTAACACTCATTTAAGCAGAAAATATAACCCAGGGCATCAAGATATTAGTTGGAAAAGACTTAGCACCCTTCCCACACCAAACAAAATGTATCAACTGTGGTACAATTTCATTTTTTCAGAAGTATTCTGTTTCTGAAAATTTTGCGTGGAATTGTACTCTCCATGAGCACGGTATCAGCGATAAATAAGTTAAGAATCTGGAAAACCCAATAAATTGTAGCTACAACTGTTAAAAACCAACTGCATTCAATGCCAAATGCAAGACAGTGAGACATGTAACCACTTTCTTTCAAATCTATTGCTTTTCGGGGATTTGGAGAATATTCCCATTTTTGGTAATGCAGTATATAGAGACATGTATGCAAGAAAAAAAAAGTGCAGTGAACATTAAAATATCACTCTTCCTAAATTTCACTTCTGTCCTAAAACACAGCCATGCCATCCAACATCCTCTATCTTTTCTAATAATACTAACCCTAACCCTAGCTAAGGGATTGGGTAGTTAGGGTTAGGGGTCAGATTTTCTTCAATGCAACCTAACATCATTTAAGCAGAAAATATAACCCAGAGCATCAAGATATTAGTCGGAAAAGACTTAGCAGCCTTCCCACACCAAACAAAACGTATCAACTGTGGTACAATTTCATTTTTTCAGAAGTATTCTGTTTCTGAAAATTTTGCGTGGAATTGTACTCTCCATGAGCACGGTATCAGCGATAAATAGGTTAAGAATCTGGAAAACCCAATAAATTGTAGCTACAACTGTTAAAAACCAACTGCATTCAATGCCAAATGCAAGACAGTGAGACATTTAACCACTTTCTTTCAAATCTATTGCTTTTCGGGGATTTGGAGAATATTCCCATTTTTGGTAATGCAGTATATAGAGACATATATGCAAGAAAAAAAAAGTGCAGTGAACATTAAAATATCACTCTTCCTAAATTTCACTTCTGTCCTAAAACACAGCCATGCCATCCAACATCCTCTATCTTTTCTAATAATACTAACCCTAACCCTAGCTAAGGGATTGGGTAGTTAGGGTTAGGGGTCAGATTTTCTTCAATGCCACCTAACACTGATTTAAGCAGAAAATATAACCCAGGGCATCAAGATATTAGTTGGAAAAGACTTAGCACCCTTCCCACACCAAACAAAATGTATCAACTGTGGTACAATTTCATTTTTTCAGAAGTATTCTGTTTCTGAAAATTTTGCGTGGAATTGTACTCTCCATGAGCACGGTATCAGCATAAATAGGTTAAGAGTCTGGAAAACCCAATAAATTGTAGCTACAACTGTTAAAAACCAACTGCATTCAATGCCAAATGCAAGACAGTGAGACATGTAACCACTTTTTTCAAATCAATTGCTTTTCGGGGATTTGGACAACATTCCCATTTTTGGTAATGCAGTATATAGAGACATATATGCAAGAAAAAAAAAGTGCAGTGAACATTAAAATATCACTCTTCCTAAATTTCACTTCTGTCCTAAAACACAGCCATGCCATCCAACATCCTCTATCTTTTCTAATAATTCTAACCCTAACCCTAGCTAAGGGATTGGGTAGTTAGGGTTAAGGGTCAGATTTTCTTCAATGCAACCTAACACTCATTTAAGCAGAAAATATAACCCAGGGCATCAAGATATTAGTCGGAAAAGACTTAGCAGCCTCCCCACACCAAACAAAATGCATCAACTGTGGTACAATTTCATTTTTTCAGAAGTATTCTGTTTCTGAAAATTTTGCGTGGAATTGTACTCTCCATGAGCACGGTATCAGCGATAAATAGGTTAAGAATCTGGAAAACCCAATAAATTGTAGCTACAGCTGTTAAAAACCAACTGCATTCAATGCCAAATGCAAGACAGTGAGACATGTAACCACTTTCTTTCAAATCTATTGCTTTTCGGGGATTTGGAGAACATTCCCATTTTTGGTAATGCAGTATATAGAGACATGTATGCAAGAAAAAAAAAGTGCAGTGAACATTAAAATATCACTCTTCCTAAATTTCACTTCTGTCCTAAAACACAGCCATGCCATCCAACATCCTCTATCTTTTCTAATAATACTAACCCTAACCCTAGCTAAGGGATTGGGTAGTTAGGGTTAGGGGTCAGATTTTCTTCAATGCAACCTAACATCATTTAAGCAGAAAATATAACCCAGAGCATCAAGATATTAGTCGGAAAAGACTTAGCAGCCTTCCCACACCAAACAAAATGTATCAACTGTGGTACAATTTCATTTTTCAGAAGTATTCTGTTTCTGAAAATTTTGCGTGGAATTGTACTCTCCATGAGCACGGTATCAGCGATAAATAGGTTAAGAATCTGGAAAACCCAATAAATTGTAGCTACAACTGTTAAAACCAACTGCATTCAATGCCAAATGCAAGATAGTGAGACATGTAACCACTTTCTTTCAAATCTATTGCTTTTCGGGGATTTGGAGAATATTCCCATTTTTGGTAATGCAGTATATAGAGACATGTATGCAAGAAAAAAAAAGTGCAGTGAACATTAAAATATCACTCTTCCTAAATTTCACTTCTGTCCTAAAACACAGCCATGCCATCCAACATCCTCTATCTTTTCTAATAATACTAACCCTAACCCTAGCTAAGGGATTGGGTAGTTAGGGTTAGGGGTCAGATTTTCTTCAATGCAACCTAACATCATTTAAGTAGAAAATATAACCCAGAGCATCAAGATATTAGTCGGAAAAGACTTAGCAGCCTTCCCACACCAAACAAAATGTATCAACTGTGGTACAATTTCATTTTTTCAGAAGTATTCTGTTTCTGAAAATTTTGCGTGGAATTGTACTCTCCATGAGCACGGTATCAGCGATAAATAAGTTAAGAATCTGGAAAACCCAATAAATTGTAGCTACAACTGTTAAAAACCAACTGCATTCAATGCCAAATGCAAGACAGTGAGACATGTAACAACTTTCTTTCAAATCAATTGCTTTTCGGGGATTTGGAGAATATTCCCATTTTTGGTAATGCAGTATATAGAGACATGTATGCAAGAAAAAAAAAGTGCAGTGAACATTAAAATATCACTCTTCCTAAATTTCACTTCTGTCCTAAAACACAGCCATGCCATCCAACATCCTCTATCTTTTCTAATAATACTAACCCTAACCCTAGCTAAGGGATTGGGTAGTTAGGGTTAGGGGTCAGATTTTCTTCAATGCAACCTAACATCATTTAAGCAGAAAATATAACCCAGAGCATCAAGATATTAGTCGGAAAAGACTTAACAGCCTTCCCACACCAAACAAAATGTATCAACTGTGGTACAATTTCATTTTTTCAGAAGTATTCTGTTTCTGAAAATTTTGCGTGGAATTGTACTCTCCATGAGCACGGTATCAGCGATAAATAAGTTAAGAATCTGGAAAACCCAATAAATTGTAGCTACAACTGTTAAAAACCAATTGCATTCAATGCCAAATGCAAGACAGTGAGACATTTAACCACTTTCTTTCAAATCTTTTACTTTTCGAGGATTTGTACAACATTCCCATTTTGGGCAATGCAGTATATAGAGACATATATGCAAGAAAAAAAAAGTGCAGTGAACATTAAAATATCACTCTTCCTAAATTTCACTTCTGTCCTAAAACACAGCCATGCCATCCAACATCCTCTATCTTTTCTAATAATACTAACCCTAACCCTAGCTAAGGGATTGGGTAGTTAGGGTTAGGGGTCAGATTTTCTTCAATAAAACCTAACACTCATTTAAGCAGAAAATATAACCCAGGGCATCAAGATATTAGTTGGAAAAGACTTAGCAGCCTTCCCACACCAAACAAAATGTATCAGCTGTGGTCAATTTCATTTTTTCAGAAGTATTCTGTTTCTGAAAATTTTGCGTGGAATTGTACTCTCCATGAGCACGGTATCAGCGATAAATAGGTTAAGAGTCGGGAAAACCCAATAAATTGTAGCTACAACTGTTAAAAACCAACTGCATTCAATGCCAAATGCAAGACAGTGAGACATGTAACCACTTTCTTTCAAATCAATTGCTTTTCGGGGATTTGGACAACATTCCCATTTTTGGTAATGCAGTATATAGAGACATATATGCAAGAAAAAAAAAGTCCAGTGAACATTAAAATATCACTCTTCCTAAATTTCACTTCTGTCCTAAAACACAGCCATGCCATCCAACATCCTCTATCTTTTCTAATAATACTAACCCTAACCCAATCAAGGGATTGGGTAGTTAGGGTTAGGGGTCAGATTTTCTTCAATGCCACCTATCACTCATTTAAGCAGAAAATATAACCCAGGGCATCAAGATATTAGTTGGAAAAGACTTAGCACCCTTCCCACACCAAACAAAATGTATCAACTGTGGTACAATTTCATTTTTTCAGAAGTATTCTGTTTCTGAAAATTTTGCGTGGAATTGTACTCTCCATGAGCACGGTATCAGCGATAAATAAGTTAAGAATCTGGAAAACCCAATAAATTGTAGCTACAACTGTTAAAAACCAACTGCATTCAATGCCAAATGCAAGACAGTGAGACATGTAACCACTTTCTTTCAAATCAATTGCTTTTCGGGGATTTGGAGAATATTCCCATTTTTGGTAATGCAGTATATAGAGACATGTATGCAAGAAAAAAAAAGTGCAGTGAACATTAAAATATCACTCTTCCTAAATTTCACATCTGTCCTAAAACACAGCCATGCCATCCAACATCCTCTATCTTTTCTAATAATACTAACCCTAACCCTAGCTAAGGGATTGGGTAGTTAGGGTTAGGGGTCAGATTTTCTTCAATGCAACCTAACATCATTTAAGCAGAAAATATAACCCAGAGCATCAAGATATTAGTCGGAAAAGACTTAGCAGCCTTCCCACACCAAACAAAATGTATCAACTGTGGTACAATTTCATTTTTTCAGAAGTATTCTGTTTCTGAAAATTTTGCGTGGAATTGTACTCTCCATGAGCACGGTATCAGCGATAAATAGGTTAAGAATCTGGAAAACCCAATAAATTGTAGCTACAACTGTTAAAAACCAACTGCATTCAATGCCAAATGCAAGACAGTGAGACATGTAACCACTTTCTTTCAAATCAATTGCTTTTCGGGGATTTGGAGAATATTCCCATTTTTGGTAATGCAGTATATAGAGACATGTATGCAAGAAAAAAAAAGTGCAGTGAACATTAAAATATCACTCTTCCTAAATTTCACTTCTGTCCTAAAACACAGCCATGCCATCCAACATCCTCTATCTTTTCTAATAATACTAACCCTAACCCTAGCTAAGGGATTGGGTAGTTAGGGTTAGGGGTCAGATTTTCTTCAATGCAACCTAACATCATTTAAGCAGAAAATATAACCCAGAGCATCAAGATATTAGTCGGAAAAGACTTAGCAGCCTTCCCACACCAAACAAAATGTATCAACTGTGGTACAATTTCATTTTTTCAGAAGTATTCTGTTTCTGAAAATTTTGCGTGGAATTGTACTCTCCATGAGCACGGTATCAGCGATAAATAAGTTAAGAATCTGGAAAACCCAATAAATTGTAGCTACAACTGTTAAAAACCAATTGCATTCAATGCCAAATGCAAGACAGTGAGACATTTAACCACTTTCTTTCAAATCTTTTACTTTTCGAGGATTTGTACAACATTCCCATTTTGGGCAATGCAGTATATAGAGACATATATGCAAGAAAAAAAAAGTGCAGTGAACATTAAAATATCACTCTTCCTAAATTTCACTTCTGTCCTAAAACACAGCCATGCCATCCAACATCCTCTATCTTTTATAATAATACTAACCCTAACCCTAGCTAAGGGATTGGGTAGTTAGGGTTAGGGGTCAGATTTTCTTCAATGCAACCTAACACTCATTTAAGCAGAAAATATAACCCAGGGCATCAAGATATTAGTTGGAAAAGACTTAGCAGCCTTCCCACACCAAACAAAATGTATCAGCTGTGGTACAATTTCATTTTTTCAGAAGTATTCTGTTTCTGAAAATTTTGCGTGGAATTGTACTCTCCATGAGCACGGTATCAGCGATAAATAGGTTAAGAGTCGGGAAAACCCAATAAATTGTAGCTACAACTGTTAAAAACCAACTGCATTCAATGCCAAATGCAAGACAGTGAGACATGTAACCACTTTCTTTCAAATCAATTGCTTATCGGGGATTTGGACAACATTCCCATTTTTGGTAATGCAGTATATAGAGACATATATGCAAGAAAAAAAAAGTCCAGTGAACATTAAAATATCACTCTTCCTAAATTTCACTTCTGTCCTAAAACACAGCCATGCCATCCAACATCCTCTATCTTTTCTAATAATACTAACCCTAACCCTAGCTAAGGGATTGGGTAGTTAGGGTTAGGGGTCAGATTTTCTTCAATGCCACCTAACACTCATTTAAGCAGAAAATATAACCCAGGGCATCAAGATATTAGTTGGAAAAGACTTAGCACCCTTCCCACACCAAACAAAATGTATCAACTGTGGTACAATTTCATTTTTTCAGAAGTATTCTGTTTCTGAAAATTTTGCGTGGAATTGTACTCTCCATGAGCACGGTATCAGCGATAAATAAGTTAAGAATCTGGAAAACCCAATAAATTGTAGCTACAACTGTTAAAAACCAACTGCATTCAATGCCAAATGCAAGACAGTGAGACATGTAACCACTTTCTTTCAAATCAATTGCTTTTCGGGGATTTGGAGAATATTCCCATTTTTGGTAATGCAGTATATAGAGACATGTATGCAAGAAAAAAAAAGTGCAGTGAACATTAAAATATCACTCTTCCTAAATTTCACTTCTGTCCTAAAACACAGCCATGCCATCCAACATCCTCTATCTTTTCTAATAATACTAACCCTAACCCTAGCTAAGGGATTGGGTAGTTAGGGTTAGGGGTCAGATTTTCTTCAATGCAACCTAACATCATTTAAGCAGAAAATATAACCCAGAGCATCAAGATATTAGTCGGAAAAGACTTAGCAGCCTTCCCACACCAAACAAAATGTATCAACTGTGGTACAATTTCATTTTTTCAGAAGTATTCTGTTTCTGAAAATTTTGCGTGGAATTGTACTCTCCATGAGCACGGTATCAGCGATAAATAAGTTAAGAATCTGGAAAACCCAATAAATTGTAGCTACAACTGTTAAAAACCAATTGCATTCAATGCCAAATGCAAGACAGTGAGACATTTAACCACTTTCTTTCAAATCTTTTACTTTTCGAGGATTTGTACAACATTCCCATTTTGGGCAATGCAGTATATAGAGACATATATGCAAGAAAAAAAAAGTGCAGTGAACATTAAAATATCACTCTTCCTAAATTTCACTTCTGTCCTAAAACACAGCAATGCCATCCAACATCCTCTATCTTTTCTAATAATACTAACCCTAACCCTAGCTAAGGGATTGGGTAGTTAGGGTTAGGGGTCAGATTTTCTTCAATGCAACCTAACACTCATTTAAGCAGAAAATATAACCCAGGGCATCAAGATATTAGTTGGAAAAGACTTAGCAGCCTTCCCACACCAAACAAAATGTATCAGCTGTGGTACAATTTCATTTTTTCAGAAGTATTCTGTTTCTGAAAATTTTGCGTGGAATTGTACTCTCCATGAGCACGGTATCAGCGATAAATAGGTTAAGAGTCGGGAAAACCCAATAAATTGTAGCTACAACTGTTAAAAACCAACTGCATTCAATGCCAAATGCAAGACAGTGAGACATGTAACCACTTTCTTTCAAATCTATTGCTTTTCGGGGATTTGGAGAATATTCCCATTTTTGGTAATGCAGTATATAGAGACATGTATGCAAGAAAAAAAAAGTGCAGTGAACATTAAAATATCACTCTTCCTAAATTTCACTTCTGTCCTAAAACACAGCCATGCCATCCAACATCCTCTATCTTTTCTAATAATACTAACCCTAACCCTAGCTAAGGGATTGGGTAGTTAGGGTTAGGGGTCAGATTTTCTTCAATGCAACCTAACATCATTTAAGCAGAAAATATAACCCAGAGCATCAAGATATTAGTCGGAAAAGACTTAGCAGCCTTCCCACACCAAACAAAATGTATCAACTGTGGTACAATTTCATTTTTTCAGAAGTATTCTGTTTCTGAAAATTTTGCGTGGAATTGTACTCTCCATGAGCACGGTATCAGCGATAAATAAGTTAAGAATCTGGAAAACCCAATAAATTGTAGCTACAACTGTTAAAAACCAACTGCATTCAATGCCAAATGCAAGACAGTGAGACATGTAACCACTTTCTTTCAAATCAATTGCTTTTCGGGGATTTGGAGAATATTCCCATTTTTGGTAATGCAGTATATAGAGACATATATGCAAGAAAAAAAAAGTCCAGTGAACATTAAAATATCACTCTTCCTAAATTTCACTTCTGTCCTAAAACACAGCCATGCCATCCAACATCCTCTATCTTTTCTAATAATACTAACCCTAACCCTAGCTAAGGGATTGGGTAGTTAGGGTTAGGGGTCAGATTTTCTTCAATGCCACCTAACACTCATTTAAGCAGAAAATATAACCCAGGGCATCAAGATATTAGTTGGAAAAGACTTAGCACCCTTCCCACACCAAACAAAATGTATCAACTGTGGTACAATTTCATTTTTTCAGAAGTATTCTGTTTCTGAAAATTTTGCGTGGAATTGTACTCTCCATGAGCACGGTATCAGCGATAAATAAGTTAAGAATCTGGAAAACCCAATAAATTGTAGCTACAACTGTTAAAAACCAACTGCATTCAATGCCAAATGCAAGACAGTGAGACATGTAACCACTTTCTTTCAAATCAATTGCTTTTCGGGGATTTGGAGAATATTCCCATTTTTGGTAATGCAGTATATAGAGACATGTATGCAAGAAAAAAAAAGTGCAGTGAACATTAAAATATCACTCTTCCTAAATTTCACTTCTGTCCTAAAACACAGCCATGCCATCCAACATCCTCTATCTTTTCTAATAATACTAACCCTAACCCTAGCTAAGGGATTGGGTAGTTAGGGTTAGGGGTCAGATTTTCTTCAATGCAACCTAACATCATTTAAGCAGAAAATATAACCCAGAGCATCAAGATATTAGTCGGAAAAGACTTAGCAGCCTTCCCACACCAAACAAAATGTATCAACTGTGGTACAATTTCATTTTTTCAGAAGTATTCTGTTTCTGAAAATTTTGCGTGGAATTGTACTCTCCATGAGCACGGTATCAGCGATAAATAAGTTAAGAATCTGGAAAACCCAATAAATTGTAGCTACAACTGTTAAAAACCAATTGCATTCAATGCCAAATGCAAGACAGTGAGACATTTAACCACTTTCTTTCAAATCTTTTACTTTTCGAGGATTTGTACAACATTCCCATTTTGGGCAATGCAGTATATAGAGACATATATGCAAGAAAAAAAAAGTGCAGTGAACATTAAAATATCACTCTTCCTAAATTTCACTTCTGTCCTAAAACACAGCCATGCCATCCAACATCCTCTATCTTTTATAATAATACTAACCCTAACCCTAGCTAAGGGATTGGGTAGTTAGGGTTAGGGGTCAGATTTTCTTCAATGCAACCTAACACTCATTTAAGCAGAAAATATAACCCAGGGCATCAAGATATTAGTTGGAAAAGACTTAGCAGCCTTCCCACACCAAACAAAATGTATCAGCTGTGGTACAATTTCATTTTTTCAGAAGTATTCTGTTTCTGAAAATTTTGCGTGGAATTGTACTCTCCATGAGCACGGTATCAGCGATAAATAGGTTAAGAGTCGGGAAAACCCAATAAATTGTAGCTACAACTGTTAAAAACCAACTGCATTCAATGCCAAATGCAAGACAGTGAGACATGTAACCACTTTCTTTCAAATCAATTGCTTATCGGGGATTTGGACAACATTCCCATTTTTGGTAATGCAGTATATAGAGACATATATGCAAGAAAAAAAAAGTCCAGTGAACATTAAAATATCACTCTTCCTAAATTTCACTTCTGTCCTAAAACACAGCCATGCCATCCAACATCCTCTATCTTTTCTAATAATACTAACCCTAACCCTAGCTAAGGGATTGGGTAGTTAGGGTTAGGGGTCAGATTTTCTTCAATGCCACCTAACACTCATTTAAGCAGAAAATATAACCCAGGGCATCAAGATATTAGTTGGAAAAGACTTAGCACCCTTCCCACACCAAACAAAATGTATCAACTGTGGTACAATTTCATTTTTTCAGAAGTATTCTGTTTCTGAAAATTTTGCGTGGAATTGTACTCTCCATGAGCACGGTATCAGCGATAAATAAGTTAAGAATCTGGAAAACCCAATAAATTGTAGCTACAACTGTTAAAAACCAACTGCATTCAATGCCAAATGCAAGACAGTGAGACATGTAACCACTTTCTTTCAAATCAATTGCTTTTCGGGGATTTGGAGAATATTCCCATTTTTGGTAATGCAGTATATAGAGACATGTATGCAAGAAAAAAAAAGTGCAGTGAACATTAAAATATCACTCTTCCTAAATTTCACTTCTGTCCTAAAACACAGCCATGCCATCCAACATCCTCTATCTTTTCTAATAATAATAACCCTAACCCTAGCTAAGGGATTGGGTAGTTAGGGTTAGGGGTCAGATTTTCTTCAATGCAACCTAACATCATTTAAGCAGAAAATATAACCCAGAGCATCAAGATATTAGTCGGAAAAGACTTAGCAGCCTTCCCACACCAAACAAAATGTATCAACTGTGGTACAATTTCATTTTTTCAGAAGTATTCTGTTTCTGAAAATTTTGCGTGGAATTGTACTCTCCATGAGCACGGTATCAGCGATAAATAAGTTAAGAATCTGGAAAACCCAATAAATTGTAGCTACAACTGTTAAAAACCAACTGCATTCAATGCCAAATGCAAGACAGTGAGACATGTAACCACTTTCTTTCAAATCAATTGCTTTTCGGGGATTTGGAGAATATTCCCATTTTTGGTAATGCAGTATATAGAGACATGTATGCAAGAAAAAAAAAGTGCAGTGATCATTAAAATATCACTCTTCCTAAATTTCACTTCTGTCCTAAAACACAGCCATGCCATCCAACATCCTCTATCTTTTCTAATAATACTAACCCTAACCCTAGCTAAGGGATTGGGTAGTTAGGGTTAGGGGTCAGATTTTCTTCAATGCAACCTAACATCATTTAAGCAGAAAATATAACCCAGAGCATCAAGATATTAGTCGGAAAAGACTTAACAGCCTTCCCACACCAAACAAAATGTATCAACTGTGGTACAATTTCATTTTTTCAGAAGTATTCTGTTTCTGAAAATTTTGCGTGGAATTGTACTCTCCATGAGCACGGTATCAGCGATAAATAAGTTAAGAATCTGGAAAACCCAATAAATTGTAGCTACAACTGTTAAAAACCAATTGCATTCAATGCCAAATGCAAGACAGTGAGACATTTAACCACTTTCTTTCAAATCTTTTACTTTTCGAGGATTTGTACAACATTCCCATTTTGGGCAATGCAGTATATAGAGACATATATGCAAGAAAAAAAAAGTGCAGTGAACATTAAAATATCACTCTTCCTAAATTTCACTTCTGTCCTAAAACACAGCCATGCCATCCAACATCCTCTATCTTTTCTAATAATACTAACCCTAACCCTAGCTAAGGGATTGGGTAGTTAGGGTTAGGGGTCAGATTTTCTTCAATGCAACCTAACACTCATTTAAGCAGAAAATATAACCCAGGGCATCAAGATATTAGTTGGAAAAGACTTAGCAGCCTTCCCACACCAAACAAAATGTATCAGCTGTGGTACAATTTCATTTTTTCAGAAGTATTCTGTTTCTGAAAATTTTGCGTGGAATTGTACTCTCCATGAGCACGGTATCAGCGATAAATAAGTTAAGAATCTGGAAAACCCAATAAATTGTAGCTACAACTGTTAAAAACCAACTGCATTCAATGCCAAATGCAAGACAGTGAGACATGTAAACACTTTCTTTCAAATCAATTGCTTTTCGGGGATTTGGACAACATTCCCATTTTTGGTAATGCAGTATATAGAGACATATACAGTATGCAAGAAAAAAAAAGTCCAGTGAACATTAAAATATCACTCTTCCTAAATTTCACTTCTGTCCTAAAACACAGCCATGCCATCCAACATCCTCTATCTTTTCTAATAATACTAACCCTAACCCAATCAAGGGATTGGGTAGTTAGGGTTAGGGGTCAGATTTTCTTCAATGCCACCTATCACTCATTTAAGCAGAAAATATAACCCAGGGCATCAAGATATTAGTTGGAAAAGACTTAGCACCCTTCCCACACCAAACAAAATGTATCAACTGTGGTACAATTTCATTTTTTCAGAAGTATTCTGTTTCTGAAAATTTTGCGTGGAATTGTACTCTCCATGAGCACGGTATCAGCGATAAATAAGTTAAGAATCTGGAAAACCCAATAAATTGTAGCTACAACTGTTAAAAACCAACTGCATTCAATGCCAAATGCAAGACAGTGAGACATGTAACCACTTTCTTTCAAATCAATTGCTTTTCGGGGATTTGGAGAATATTCCCATTTTTGGTAATGCAGTATATAGAGACATGTATGCAAGAAAAAAAAAGTGCAGTGAACATTAAAATATCACTCTTCCTAAATTTCACATCTGTCCTAAAACACAGCCATGCCATCCAACATCCTCTATCTTTTCTAATAATACTAACCCTAACCCTAGCTAAGGGATTGGGTAGTTAGGGTTAGGGGTCAGATTTTCTTCAATGCAACCTAACATCATTTAAGCAGAAAATATAACCCAGAGCATCAAGATATTAGTTGGAAAAGACTTAGCACCCTTCCCACACCAAACAAAATGTATCAACTGTGGTACAATTTCATTTTTTCAGAGGTATTCTGTTTCTGAAAATTTTGCGTGGAATTGTACTCTCCATGAGCACGGTATCAGCGATAAATAAGTTAAGAATCTGGAAAACCCAATAAATTGTAGCTACAACTGTTAAAAACCAACTGCATTCAATCCCAAATGCAAGACAGTGAGACATTTAACCACTTTCTTTCAAATCTTTTACTTTTCGAGGATTTGTACAACATTCCCATTTTGGGCAATGCAGTATATAGAGACATATATGCAAGAAAAAAAAAGTGCAGTGAACATTAAAATATCACTTTTCCTAAATTTCACTTCTGTCCTAAAACACAGCCATGCCATCCAACATCCTCTATCTTTTCTAATAATACTAACCCTAACCCTAGCTAAGGGATTGGGTAGTTAGGGTTAGGGGTCAGATTTTCTTCAATGCAACCTAACATCATTTAAGCAGAAAATATAACCCAGAGCATCAAGATATTAGTCGGAAAAGACTTAGCAGCCTTCCCACACCAAACAAAATGTATCAACTGTGGTACAATTTCATTTTTTCAGAAGTATTCTGTTTCTGAAAATTTTGCGTGGAATTGTACTCTCCATGAGCACGGTATCAGCGATAAATAGGTTAAGAATCTGGAAAACCCAATAAATTGTAGCTACAACTGTTAAAAACCAACTGCATTCAATGCCAAATGCAAGACAGTGAGACATGTAACCACTTTCTTTCAAATCTATTGCTTTTCGGGGATTTGGAGAACATTCCCATTTTTGGTAATGCAGTAAATAGAGACATATATGCAAGAAAAAAAAAGTGCAGTGAACATTAAAATATCACTCTTCCTAAATTTCACTTCTGTCCTAAAACACAGCCATGCCATCCAACATCCTCTATCTTTTCTAATAATACTAACCCTAACCCTAGCTAAGGGATTGGGTAGTTAGGGTTAGGGGTCAGATTTTCTTCAATGCAACCTAACACTCATTTAAGCAGAAAATATAACCCAGGGCATCAAGATATTAGTCAGAAAAGACTTAGCAGCCTTCCCACACCAAAAAAAATGTATCAACTGTGGTACAATTTCATTTTTTCAGAAGTATTCTGTTTCTGAAAATTTTGCGTGGAATTGTACTCTCCATGAGCACGGTATCAGCGATAAATAAGTTAAGAATCTGGAAAACCCAATAAATTGTAGCTACAACTGTTAAAAACCAACTGCATTCAATCCCAAATGCAAGACAGTGAGACATTTAACCACTTTCTTTCAAATCTTTTACTTTTCGAGGATTTGTACAACATTCCCATTTTGGGCAATGCAGTATATAGAGACATATATGCAAGAAAAAAAAAGTGCAGTGAACATTAAAATATCACTTTTCCTAAATTTCACTTCTGTCCTAAAACACAGCCATGCCATCCAACATCCTCTATCTTTTCTAATAATACTAACCCTAACCCTAGCTAAGGGATTGGGTAGTTAGGGTTAGGGGTCAGATTTTCTTCAATGCAACCTAACATCATTTAAGCAGAAAATATAACCCAGAGCATCAAGATATTAGTCGGAAAAGACTTAGCAGCCTTCCCACACCAAACAAAATGTATCAACTGTGGTACAATTTCATTTTTTCAGAAGTATTCTGTTTCTGAAAATTTTGCGTGGAATTGTACTCTCCATGAGCACGGTATCAGCGATAAATAGGTTAAGAATCTGGAAAACCCAATAAATTGTAGCTACAACTGTTAAAAACAAACTGCATTCAATGCCAAATGCAAGACAGTGAGACATGTAACCACTTTCTTTCAAATCTATTGCTTTTCGGGGATTTGGAGAACATTCCCATTTTTGGTAATGCAGTATATAGAGACATATATGCAAGAAAAAAAAAGTGCAGTGAACATTAAAATATCACTCTTCCTAAATTTCACTTCTGTCCTAAAACACAGCCATGCCATCCAACATCCTCTATCTTTTCTAATAATACTAACCCTAACCCTAGATAAGGGATTGGGTAGTTAGGGTTAGGGGTCAGATTTTCTTCAATGCCACCTATCACTCATTTAAGCAGAAAATATAACCCAGGGCATCAAGATATTAGTTGGAAAAGACTTGGCACCCTTCCCACACCAAACAAAATGTATCAACTGTGGTACAATTTCATTTTTTCAGAGGTATTCTGTTTCTGAAAATTTTGCGTGGAATTGTACTCTCCATGAGCACGGTATCAGCGATAAATAGGTTAAGAGTCTGGAAAACCCAATAAATTGTAGCTACAACTGTTAAAAACCAACTGCATTCAATGCCAAATGCAAGACAGTGAGACATGTAACCACTTTCTTTCAAATCAATTGCTTTTCGGGGATTTGGACAACATTCCCATTTTTGGTAATGCAGTATATAGAGACATATATGCAAGAAAAAAAAAGTGCAGTGAACATTAAAATATCACTCTTCCTAAATTTCACTTCTGTCCTAAAACACAGCCATGCCATCCAACATCCTCTATCTTTTCTAATAATACTAACCCTAACCCTAGCTAAGGGATTGGGTAGTTAGGGTTAGGGGTCAGATTTTCTTCAACGCAACCTAACACTCATTTAAGCAGAAAATATAACCCAGGGCATCAAGATATTAGTCGGAAAAGACTTAGCAGCCTTCCCACACCAAACAAAATGTATCAACTGTGGTACAATTTCATTTTTTCAGAAGTATTCTGTTTCTGAAAATTTTGCGTGGAATTGTACTCTCCATGAGCACGGTATCAGCGATAAATAAGTTAAGAATCTGGAAAACCCAATAAATTGTAGCTACAACTGTTAAAAACCAACTGCATTCAATCCCAAATGCAAGACAGTGAGACATTTAACCACTTTCTTTCAAATCTTTTACTTTTCGAGGATTTGTACAACATTCCCATTTTGGGCAATGCAGTATATAGACACATATATGCAAGAAAAAAAAAGTGCAGTGAACATTAAAATATCACTTTTCCTAAATTTCACTTCTGTCCTAAAACACAGCCATGCCATCCAACATCCTCTATCTTTTCTAATAATACTAACCCTAACCCTAGCTAAGGGATTGGGTAGTTAGGGTTAGGGGTCAGATTTTCTTCAATAAAACCTAAAATCATTTAAGCAGAAAATATAACCCAGAGCATCAAGATATTAGTCGGAAAAGACTTAGCAGCCTTCCCACACCAAACAAAATGTATCAACTGTGGTACAATTTCATTTTTTCAGAAGTATTCTGTTTCTGAAAATTTTGCGTGGAATTGTACTCTCCATGAGCACGGTATCAGCGATAAATAGGTTAAGAATCTGGAAAACCCAATAAATTGTAGCTACAACTGTTAAAAACAAACTGCATTCAATGCCAAATGCAAGACAGTGAGACATGTAACCACTTTCTTTCAAATCTATTGCTTTTCGGGGATTTGGAGAACATTCCCATTTTTGGTAATGCAGTATATAGAGACATATATGCAAGAAAAAAAAAGTGCAGTGAACATTAAAATATCACTCTTCCTAAATTTCACTTCTGTCCTAAAACACAGCCATGCCATCCAACATCCTCTATCTTTTCTAATAATACTAACCCTAACCCTAGATAAGGGATTGGGTAGTTAGGGTTAGGGGTCAGATTTTCTTCAATGCCACCTATCACTCATTTAAGCAGAAAATATAACCCAGGGCATCAAGATATTAGTTGGAAAAGACTTGGCACCCTTCCCACACCAAACAAAATGTATCAACTGTGGTACAATTTCATTTTTTCAGAGGTATTCTGTTTCTGAAAATTTTGCGTGGAATTGTACTCTCCATGAGCACGGTATCAGCGATAAATAGGTTAAGAGTCTGGAAAACCCAATAAATTGTAGCTACAACTGTTAAAAACCAACTGCATTCAATGCCAAATGCAAGACAGTGAGACATGTAACCACTTTCTTTCAAATCAATTGCTTTTCGGGGATTTGGACAACATTCCCATTTTTGGTAATGCAGTATATAGAGACATATATGCAAGAAAAAAAAAGTGCAGGGAACATTAAAATATCACTCTTCCTAAATTTCACTTCTGTCCTAAAACACAGCCATGCCATCCAACATCCTCTATCTTTTCTAATAATACTAACCCTAACCCTAGCTAAGGGATTGGGTAGTTAGGGTTAGGGGTCAGATTTTCTTCAATGCAACCTAACACTCATTTAAGCAGAAAATATAACCCAGGGCATCAAGATATTAGTCAGAAAAGACTTAGCAGCCTTCCCACACCAAACAAAATGTATCAACTGTGGTACAATTTCATTTTTTCAGAAGTATTCTGTTTCTGAAAATTTTGCGTGGAATTGTACTCTCCATGAGCACGGTATCAGCGATAAATAAGTTAAGAATCTGGAAAACCCAATAAATTGTAGCTACAACTGTTAAAAACCAACTGCATTCAATGCCAAATGCAAGACAGTGAGACATTTAACCACTTTCTTTCAAATCTTTTACTTTTCGAGGATTTGTACAACATTCCCATTTTGGGTAATGCAGTATATACAGACATATATGCAAGAAAAAAAAAGTGCAGTGAACATTAAAATATCACTTTTCCTAAATTTCACTTCTGTCCTAAAACACAGCCATGCCATCCAACATCCTCTATCTTTTCTAATAATACTAACCCTAACCCTAGCTGAGGGTTTGGGTAGTTAGGGTTAGGGGTCAGATTTTCTTCAACGCAACCTAACACTCATTTAAGCAGAAAATATAACCCAGGGCATCAAGATATTAGTCGGAAAAGACTTAGCAGCCTTCCCACACCAAACAAAATGTATCAACTGTGGTACAATTTCATTTTTTCAGAAGTATTCTGTTTCTGAAAATTTTGCGTGGAATTGTACTCTCCATGAGCACGGTATCAGCGATAAATAAGTTAAGAATCTGGAAAACCCAATAAATTGTAGCTACCACTGTTAAAAACCAACTGCATTCAATCCCAAATGCAAGACAGTGAGACATTTAACCACTTTCTTTCAAATCTTTTACTTTTCGAGGATTTGTACAACATTCCCATTTTGGGCAATGCAGTATATAGAGACATATATGCAAAAAAAAAAAGTGCAGTGAACATTAAAATATCACTTTTCCTAAATTTCACTTCTGTCCTAAAACACAGCCATGCCATCCAACATCCTCTATCTTTTCTAATAATACTAACCCTAACCCTAGCTAAGGGATTGGGTAGTTAGGGTTAGGGGTCAGATTTTCTTCAATGCAACCTAACATCATTTAAGCAGAAAATATAACCCAGCGCATCAAGATATTAGTCGGAAAAGACTTAACAGCCTTCCCACACCAAACAAAATGTATCAACTGTGGTACAATTTCATTTTTTCAGAAGTATTCTGTTTCTGAAAATTTTGCGTGGAATTGTACTCTCCATGAGCACGGTATCAGCGATAAATAAGTTAAGAATCTGGAAAACCCAATAAATTGTAGCTACAACTGTTAAAAACCAACTGCATTCAATCCCAAATGCAAGACAGTGAGACATTTAACCACTTTCTTTCAAATCTTTTACTTTACGAGGATTTGTACAACATTCCCATTTTGGGCAATGCAGTATATAGAGACATATATGCAAGAAAAAAAAAGTGCAGTGAACATTAAAATATCACTTTTCCTAAATTTCACTTCTGTCCTAAAACACAGCCATGCCATCCAACATCCTCTATCTTTTCTAATAATACTAACCCTAACCCTAGCTAAGGGATTGGGTAGTTAGGGTTAGGGGTCAGATTTTCTTCAATGCAACCTAACATCATTTAAGCAGAAAATATAACCCAGAGCATCAAGATATTAGTCGGAAAAGACTTAGCAGCCTTCCCACACCAAACAAAATGTATCAACTGTGGTACAATTTCATTTTTTCAGAAGTATTCTGTTTCTGAAAATTTTGCGTGGAATTGTACTCTCCATGAGCACGGTATTAGCGATAAATAGGTTAAGAATCTGGAAAACCCAATAAATTGTAGCTACAACTGTTAAAAACCAACTGCATTCAATGCCAAATGCAAGACAGTGAGACATGTAACCACTTTCTTTCAAATCTATTGCTTTTCGGGGATTTGGAGAACATTCCCATTTTTGGTAATGCAGTATATAGAGACATATATGCAAGAAAAAAAAAGTGCAGTGAACATTAAAATATCACTCTTCCTAAATTTCACTTCTGTCCTAAAACACAGCCATGCCATCCAACATCCTCTATCTTTTCTAATAATACTAACCCTAACCCTAGCTAAGGGATTGGGTAGTTAGGGTTAGGGGTCAGATTTTCTTCAATGCAACCTAACACTCATTTAAGCAGAAAATATAACCCAGGGCATCAAGATATTAGTCAGAAAAGACTTAGCAGCCTTCCCACACCAAACAAAATGTATCAACTGTGGTACAATTTCATTTTTTCAGAAGTATTCTGTTTCTGAAAATTTTGCGTGGAATTGTACTCTCCATGAGCACGGTATCAGCGATAAATAAGTTAAGAATCTGGAAAACCCAATAAATTGTAGCTACAACTGTTAAAAACCAACTGCATTCAATGCCAAATGCAAGACAGTGAGACATTTAACCACTTTCTTTCAAATCTTTTACTTTTCGAGGATTTGTACAACATTCCCATTTTGGGTAATGCAGTATATAGAGACATATATGCAAGAAAAAAAAAGTGCAGTGAACATTAAAATATCACTCTTCCTAAATTTCACTTCTGTCCTAAAACACAGCCATGCCATCCAACATCCTCTATCTTTTCTAATAATACTAACCCTAACCCTAGCTGAGGGTTTGGGTAATTAGGGTTAGGGGTCAGATTTTCTTCAACGCAACCTAACACTCATTTAAGCAGAAAATATAACCCAGGGCATCAAGATATTAGTCGGAAAAGACTTAGCAGCCTTCCCACACCAAACAAAATGTATCAACTGTGGTACAATTTCATTTTTTCAGAAGTATTCTGTTTCTGAAAATTTTGCGTGGAATTGTACTCTCCATGAGCACGGTATCAGCGATAAATAAGTTAAGAATCTGGAAAACCCAATAAATTGTAGCTACAACTGTGAAAAACCAACTGCATTCAATCCCAAATGCAAGACAGTGAGACATTTAACCACTTTCTTTCAAATCTTTTACTTTTCGAGGATTTGTACAACATTCCCATTTTGGGCAATGCAGTATATAGAGACATATATGCAAGAAAAAAAAAGTGCAGTGACCATTAAAATATCACTTTTCCTAAATTTCACTTCTGTCCTAAAACACAGCCATGCCATCCAACATCCTCTATCTTTTCTAATAATACTAACCCTAACCCTAGCTAAGGGATTGGGTAGTTAGGGTTAGGGGTCAGATTTTCTTCAATGCAACCTAACATCATTTAAGCAGAAAATATAACCCAGAGCATCAAGATATTAGTCGGAAAAGACTTAGCAGCCTTCCCACACCAAACAAAATGTATCAACTGTGGTACAATTTCATTTTTTCAGAAGTATTCTGTTTCTGAAAATTTTGCGTGGAATTGTACTCTCCATGAGCACGGTATCAGCGATAAATAGGTTAAGAATCTGGAAAACCCAATAAATTGTAGCTACAACTGTTAAAAACAAACTGCATTCAATGCCAAATGCAAGACAGTGAGACATGTAACCACTTTCTTTCAAATCTATTGCTTTTCGGGGATTTGGAGAACATTCCCATTTTTGGTAATGCAGTATATAGAGACATATATGCAAGAAAAAAAAAGTGCAGTGAACATTAAAATATCACTCTTCCTAAATTTCACTTCTGTCCTAAAACACAGCCATGCCATCCAACATCCTCTATCTTTTCTAATAATACTAACCCTAACCCTAGATAAGGGATTGGGTAGTTAGGGTTAGGGGTCAGATTTTCTTCAATGCCACCTATCACTCATTTAAGCAGAAAATATAACCCAGGGCATCAAGATATTAGTTGGAAAAGACTTGGCACCCTTCCCACACCAAACAAAATGTATCAACTGTGGTACAATTTCATTTTTTCAGAGGTATTCTGTTTCTGAAAATTTTGCGTGGAATTGTACTCTCCATGAGCACGGTATCAGCGATAAATAGGTTAAGAGTCTGGAAAACCCAATAAATTGTAGCTACAACTGTTAAAAACCAACTGCATTCAATGCCAAATGCAAGACAGTGAGACATGTAACCACTTTCTTTCAAATCAATTGCTTTTCGGGGATTTGGACAACATTCCCATTTTTGGTAATGCAGTATATAGAGACATATATGCAAGAAAAAAAAAGTGCAGTGAACATTAAAATATCACTCTTCCTAAATTTCACTTCTGTCCTAAAACACAGCCATGCCATCCAACATCCTCTATCTTTTCTAATAATACTAACCCTAACCCTAGCTGAGGGTTTGGGTAGTTAGGGTTAGGGGTCAGATTTTCTTCAACGCAACCTAACACTCATTTAAGCAGAAAATATAACCCAGGGCATCAAGATATTAGTCGGAAAAGACTTAGCAGCCTTCCCACACCAAACAAAATGTATCAACTGTGGTACAATTTCATTTTTTCAGAAGTATTCTGTTTCTGAAAATTTTGCGTGGAATTGTACTCTCCATGAGCACGGTATCAGCGATAAATAAGTTAAGAGTCTGGAAAACCCAATAAATTGTAGCTACCACTGTTAAAAACCAACTGCATTCAATCCCAAATGCAAGACAGTGAGACATTAAACCACTTTCTTTCAAATCTTTTACTTTTCGAGGATTTGTACAACATTCCCATTTTGGGCAATGCAGTATATAGAGACATATATGCAAAAAAAAAAAGTGCAGTGAACATTAAAATATCACTTTTCCTAAATTTCACTTCTGTCCTAAAACACAGCCATGCCATCCAACATCCTCTATCTTTTCTAATAATACTAACCCTAACCCTAGCTAAGGGATTGGGTAGTTAGGGTTAGGGGTCAGATTTTCTTCAATGCAACCTAACATCATTTAAGCAGAAAATATAACCCAGAGCATCAAGATATTAGTCGGAAAAGACTTAGCAGCCTTCCCACACCAAACAAAATGTATCAACTGTGGTACAATTTCATTTTTTCAGAAGTATTCTGTTTCTGAAAATTTTGCGTGGAATTGTACTCTCCATGAGCACGGTATCAGCGATAAATAGGTTAAGAATCTGGAAAACCCAATAAATTGTAGCTACAACTGTTAAAAACCAACTGCATTCAATGCCAAATGCAAGACAGTGAGACATGTAACCACTTTCTTTCAAATCTATTGCTTTTCGGGGATTTGGAGAACATTCCCATTTTTGGTAATGCAGTATATAGAGACATATATGCAAGAAAAAAAAAGTGCAGTGAACATTAAAATATCACTCTTCCTAAATTTCACTTCTGTCCTAAAACACAGCCATGCCATCCAACATCCTCTATCTTTTCTAATAATACTAACCCTAACCCTAGCTAAGGGATTGGGTAGTTAGGGTTAGGGGTCAGATTTTCTTCAATGCCACCTAACACTCATTTAAGCAGAAAATATAACCCAGGGCATCAAGATATTAGTTGGAAAAGACTTAGCACCCTTCCCACACCAAACAAAATGTATCAACTGTGGTACAATTTCATTTTTTCAGAAGTATTCTGTTTCTGAAAATTTTGCGTGGAATTGTACTCTCCATGAGCACGGTATCAGCGATAAATAGGTTAAGAGTCTGGAAAACCCAATAAATTGTAGCTACAACTGTTAAAAACCAACTGCATTCAATGCCAAATGCAAGACAGTGAGACATGTAACCACTTTCTTTCAAATCTATTGCTTTTCGGGGATTTGGACAACATTCCCATTTTTGGTAATGCAGTATATAGAGACATATATGCAAGAAAAAAAAAGTGCAGTGAACATTAAAATATCACTCTTCCTAAATTTCACTTCTGTCCTAAAACACAGCCATACCATCCAACATCCTCTATCTTTTCTAATAATACTAACCCTAACCCTAGCTAAGGGATTGGGTAGTTAGGGTTAGGGATCAGATTTTCTTCAATGCAACCTAACACTCATTTAAGCAGAAAATATAACCCAGGGCATCAAGATATTAGTCGGAAAAGACTTAGCAGCCTTCCCACACCAAACAAAATGTATCAACTGTGGTACAATTTCATTTTTTCAGAAGTATTCTGTTTCTGAAAATTTTGCGTGGAATTGTACTCTCCATGAGCACGGTATCAGCGATAAATAGGTTAAGAATCTGGAAAACCCAATAAATTGTAGCTACAACTGTTAAAAACCAACTGCATTCAATGCCAAATGCAAGACAGTGAGACATGTAACCACTTTCTTTCAAATGTATTGCTTTTCGGGGATTTGGAGAACATTCCCATTTTTGGTAATGCAGTATATAGAGACATATATGCAAGAAAAAAAAAGTGCAGTGAACATTAAAATATCACTCTTCCTAAATTTCACTTCTGTCCTAAAACACAGCCATGCCATCCAACATCCTCTATCTTTTCTAATAATACTAACCCTAACCCTAGTTAAGGGATTGGGTAGTTAGGGTTAGGGGTCAGATTTTCTTCAATGCCACCTATCACTCATTTAAGCAGAAAATATAACCCAGGGCATCAAGATATTAGTTGGAAAAGACTTAGCACCCTTCCCACACCAAACAAAATGTATCAACTGTGGTACAATTTCATATTTTCAGAGGTATTCTGTTTCTGAAAATTTTGCGTGGAATTGTACTCTCCATGAGCACGGTATCAGCGATAAATAGGTTAAGAGTCTGGAAAACCCAATAAATTGTAGCTACAACTGTTAAAAACCAACTGCATTCAATGCCAAATGCAAGACAGTGAGACATGTAACCACTTTCTTTCAAATCAATTGCTTTTCGGGGATTTGGACAACATTCCCACTTTTGGTAATGCAGTATATAGAGACATATATGCAAGAAAAAAAAAGTGCAGTGAACATTAAAATATCACTCTTCCTAAATTTCACTTCTGTCCTAAAACACAGCCATGCCATCCAACATCCTCTATCTTTTCTAATAATACTAACCCTAACCCTAGCTAAGGGATTGGGTAGTTAGGGTTAGGGGTCAGATTTTCTTCAATGCAACCTAACACTCATTTAAGCAGAAAATATAACCCAGGGCATCAAGATATTAGTCAGAAAAGACTTAGCAGCCTTCCCACACCAAACAAAATGTATCAACTGTGGTACAATTTCATTTTTTCAGAGGTATTCTGTTTCTGAAAATTTTGCGTGGAATTGTACTCTCCATGAGCACGGTATCAGCGATAAATAAGTTAAGAATCTGGAAAACCCAATAAATTGTAGCTACAACTGTTAAAAACCAACTGCATTCAATGCCAAATGCAAGACAGTGAGACATGTAACCACTTTCTTTCAAATCTATTGCTTTTCGGGGATTTGGACAACATTCCCATTTTTGGTAATGCAGTATATAGAGACATATATGCAAGAAAAAAAAAGTGCAGTGAACATTAAAATATCACTCTTCCTAAATTTCACTTCTGTCCTAAAACACAGCCATGCCATCCAACATCCTCTATCTTTTCTAATAATACTAACCCTAACCCTAGCTAAGGGATTGGGTAGTTAGGGTTAGGGGTCAGATTTTCTTCAATGCCACCTAACACTCATTTAAGCAGAAAATATAACCCAGGGCATCAAGATATTAGTTGGAAAAGACTTAGCACCCTTCCCACACCAAACAAAATGTATCAACTGTGGTACAATTTCATTTTTTCAGAAGTATTCTGTTTCTGAAAATTTTGCGTGGAATTGTACTCTCCATGAGCACGGTATCAGCGATAAATAAGTTAAGAATCTGGAAAACCCAATAAATTGTAGCTACAACTGTTAAAAACCAACTGCATTCAATGCCAAATGCAAGACAGTGAGACATTTAACCACTTTCTTTCAAATCTTTTACTTTTCGAGGATTTGTACAACATTCCCATTTTGGGTAATGCAGTATATAGAGACATATATGCAAGAAAAAAAAAGTGCAGTGAACATTAAAATATCACTTTTCCTAAATTTCACTTCTGTCCTAAAACACAGCCATGCCATCCAACATCCTCTATCTTTTCTAATAATACTAACCCTAACCCTAGCTGAGGGTTTGGGTAGTTAGGGTTAGGGGTCAGATTTTCTTCAACGCAACCTAACACTCATTTAAGCAGAAAATATAACCCAGGGCATCAAGATATTAGTCGGAAAAGACTTAGCAGCCTTCCCACACCAAACAAAATGTATCAACTGTGGTAAAATTTCATTTTTTCAGAAGTATTCTGTTTCTGAAAATTTTGCGTGGAATTGTACTCTCCATGAGCACGGTATCAGCGATAAATAAGTTAAGAATCTGGAAAACCCAATAAATTGTAGCTACAACTGTTAAAAACCAACTGCATTCAATCCCAAATGCAAGACAGTGAGACATTTAACCACTTTCTTTCAAATCTTTTACTTTTCGAGGATTTGTACAACATTCCCATTTTGGGCAATGCAGTATATAGAGACATATATGCAAGAAAAAAAAAGTGCAGTGAACATTAAAATATCACTTTTCCTAAATTTCACTTCTGTCCTTAAACACAGCCATGCCATCCAACATCCTCTATCTTTTCTAATAATACTAACCCTAACCCTAGCTAAGGGATTGGGTAGTTAGGGTTAGGGGTCAGATTTTCTTCAATGCAACCTAACATCATTTAAGCAGAAAATATAACCCAGAGCATCAAGATATTAGTCGGAAAAGACTTAGCAGCCTTCCCACACCAAACAAAATGTATCAACTGTGGTACAATTTCATTTTTTCAGAAGTATTCTGTTTCTGAAAATTTTGCGTGGAATTGTACTCTCCATGAGCACGGTATCAGCGATAAATAGGTTAAGAATCTGGAAAACCCAATAAATTGTAGCTACAACTGTTAAAAACCAACTGCATTCAATGCCAAATGCAAGACAGTGAGACATGTAACCACTTTCTTTCAAATCTATTGCTTTTCGGGGATTTGGAGAACATTCCCATTTTTGGTAATGCAGTATATAGAGACATATATGCAAGAAAAAAAAAGTGCAGTGAACATTAAAATATCACTCTTCCTAAATTTCACTTCTGTCCTAAAACACAGCCATGCCATCCAACATCCTCTATCTTTTCTAATAATACTAACCCTAACCCTAGCTAAGGGATTGGGTAGTTAGGGTTAGGGGTCAGATTTTCTTCAATGCAACCTAACACTCATTTAAGCAGAAAATATAACCCAGGGCATCAAGATATTAGTCAGAAAAGACTTAGCAGCCTTCCCACACCAAACAAAATGTATCAACTGTGGTACAATTTCATTTTTTCAGAAGTATTCTGTTTCTGAAAATTTTGCGTGGAATTGTACTCTCCATGAGCACGGTATCAGCGATAAATAAGTTAAGAATCTGGAAAACCCAATAAATTGTAGCTACAACTGTTAAAAACCAACTGCATTCAATGCCAAATGCAAGACAGTGAGACATTTAACCACTTTCTTTCAAATCTTTTACTTTTCGAGGATTTGTACAACATTCCCATTTTGGGTAATGCAGTATATAGAGACATATATGCAAGAAAAAAAAAGTGCAGTGAACATTAAAATATCACTCTTCCTAAATTTCACTTCTGTCCTAAAACACAGCCATGCCATCCAACATCCTCTATCTTTTCTAATAATACTAACCCTAACCCTAGCTGAGGGTTTGGGTAATTAGGGTTAGGGGTCAGATTTTCTTCAACGCAACCTAACACTCATTTAAGCAGAAAATATAACCCAGGGCATCAAGATATTAGTCGGAAAAGACTTAGCAGCCTTCCCACACCAAACAAAATGTATCAACTGTGGTACAATTTCATTTTTTCAGAAGTATTCTGTTTCTGAAAATTTTGCGTGGAATTGTACTCTCCATGAGCACGGTATCAGCGATAAATAAGTTAAGAATCTGGAAAACCCAATAATTGTAGCTACAACTGTGAAAAACCAACTGCATTCAATCCCAAATGCAAGACAGTGAGACATTTAACCACTTTCTTTCAAATCTTTTACTTTTCGAGGATTTGTACAACATTCCCATTTTGGGCAATGCAGTATATAGAGACATATATGCAAGAAAAAAAAAGTGCAGTGACCATTAAAATATCACTTTTCCTAAATTTCACTTCTGTCCTAAAACACAGCCATGCCATCCAACATCCTCTATCTTTTCTAATAATACTAACCCTAACCCTAGCTAAGGGATTGGGTAGTTAGGGTTAGGGGTCAGATTTTCTTCAATGCAACCTAACATCATTTAAGCAGAAAATATAACCCAGAGCATCAAGATATTAGTCGGAAAAGACTTAGCAGCCTTCCCACACCAAACAAAATGTATCAACTGTGGTACAATTTCATTTTTTCAGAAGTATTCTGTTTCTGAAAATTTTGCGTGGAATTGTACTCTCCATGAGCACGGTATCAGCGATAAATAGGTTAAGAATCTGGAAAACCCAATAAATTGTAGCTACAACTGTTAAAAACAAACTGCATTCAATGCCAAATGCAAGACAGTGAGACATGTAACCACTTTCTTTCAAATCTATTGCTTTTCGGGGATTTGGAGAACATTCCCATTTTTGGTAATGCAGTATATAGAGACATATATGCAAGAAAAAAAAAGTGCAGTGAACATTAAAATATCACTCTTCCTAAATTTCACTTCTGTCCTAAAACACAGCCATGCCATCCAACATCCTCTATCTTTTCTAATAATACTAACCCTAACCCTAGATAAGGGATTGGGTAGTTAGGGTTAGGGGTCAGATTTTCTTCAATGCCACCTATCACTCATTTAAGCAGAAAATATAACCCAGGGCATCAAGATATTAGTTGGAAAAGACTTGGCACCCTTCCCACACCAAACAAAATGTATCAACTGTGGTACAATTTCATTTTTTCAGAGGTATTCTGTTTCTGAAAATTTTGCGTGGAATTGTACTCTCCATGAGCACGGTATCAGCGATAAATAGGTTAAGAGTCTGGAAAACCCAATAAATTGTAGCTACAACTGTTAAAAACCAACTGCATTCAATGCCAAATGCAAGACAGTGAGACATGTAACCACTTTCTTTCAAATCAATTGCTTTTCGGGGATTTGGACAACATTCCCATTTTTGGTAATGCAGTATATAGAGACATATATGCAAGAAAAAAAAAGTGCAGTGAACATTAAAATATCACTCTTCCTAAATTTCACTTCTGTCCTAAAACACAGCCATGCCATCCAACATCCTCTATCTTTTCTAATAATACTAACCCTAACCCTAGCTAAGGGATTGGGTAGTTAGGGTTAGGGGTCAGATTTTCTTCAATGCAACCTAACACTCATTTAAGCAGAAAATATAACCCAGGGCATCAAGATATTAGTCAGAAAAGACTTAGCAGCCTTCCCACACCAAACAAAATGTATCAACTGTGGTACAATTTCATTTTTTCAGAAGTATTCTGTTTCTGAAAATTTTGCGTGGAATTGTACTCTCCATGAGCACGGTATCAGCGATAAATAAGTTAAGAATCTGGAAAACCCAATAAATTGTAGCTACAACTGTTAAAAACCAACTGCATTCAATGCCAAATGCAAGACAGTGAGACATTTAACCACTTTCTTTCAAATCTTTTACTTTTCGAGGATTTGTACAACATTCCCATTTTGGGTAATGCAGTATATAGAGACATATATGCAAGAAAAAAAAAGTGCAGTGAACATTAAAATATCACTTTTCCTAAATTTCACTTCTGTCCTAAAACACAGCCATGCCATCCAACATCCTCTATCTTTTCTAATAATACTAACCCTAACCCTAGCTGAGGGTTTGGGTAGTTAGGGTTAGGGGTCAGATTTTCTTCAACGCAACCTAACACTCATTTAAGCAGAAAATATAACCCAGGGCATCAAGATATTAGTCGGAAAAGACTTAGCAGCCTTCCCACACCAAACAAAATGTATCAACTGTGGTACAATTTCATTTTTTCAGAAGTATTCTGTTTCTGAAAATTTTGCGTGGAATTGTACTCTCCATGAGCACGGTATCAGCGATAAATAAGTTAAGAGTCTGGAAAACCCAATAAATTGTAGCTACCACTGTTAAAAACCAACTGCATTCAATCCCAAATGCAAGACAGTGAGACATTAAACCACTTTCTTTCAAATCTTTTACTTTTCGAGGATTTGTACAACATTCCCATTTTGGGCAATGCAGTATATAGAGACATATATGCAAAAAAAAAAAGTGCAGTGAACATTAAAATATCACTTTTCCTAAATTTCACTTCTGTCCTAAAACACAGCCATGCCATCCAACATCCTCTATCTTTTCTAATAATACTAACCCTAACCCTAGCTAAGGGATTGGGTAGTTAGGGTTAGGGGTCAGATTTTCTTCAATGCAACCTAACATCATTTAAGCAGAAAATATAACCCAGAGCATCAAGATATTAGTCGGAAAAGACTTAGCAGCCTTCCCACACCAAACAAAATGTATCAACTGTGGTACAATTTCATTTTTTCAGAAGTATTCTGTTTCTGAAAATTTTGCGTGGAATTGTACTCTCCATGAGCACGGTATCAGCGATAAATAGGTTAAGAATCTGGAAAACCCAATAAATTGTAGCTACAACTGTTAAAAACCAACTGCATTCAATGCCAAATGCAAGACAGTGAGACATGTAACCACTTTCTTTCAAATCTATTGCTTTTCGGGGATTTGGAGAACATTCCCATTTTTGGTAATGCAGTATATAGAGACATATATGCAAGAAAAAAAAAGTGCAGTGAACATTAAAATATCACTCTTCCTAAATTTCACTTCTGTCCTAAAACACAGCCATGCCATCCAACATCCTCTATCTTTTCTAATAATACTAACCCTAACCCTAGCTAAGGGATTGGGTAGTTAGGGTTAGGGGTCAGATTTTCTTCAATGCCACCTAACACTCATTTAAGCAGAAAATATAACCCAGGGCATCAAGATATTAGTTGGAAAAGACTTAGCACCCTTCCCACACCAAACAAAATGTATCAACTGTGGTACAATTTCATTTTTTCAGAAGTATTCTGTTTCTGAAAATTTTGCGTGGAATTGTACTCTCCATGAGCACGGTATCAGCGATAAATAGGTTAAGAGTCTGGAAAACCCAATAAATTGTAGCTACAACTGTTAAAAACCAACTGCATTCAATGCCAAATGCAAGACAGTGAGACATGTAACCACTTTCTTTCAAATCTATTGCTTTTCGGGGATTTGGACAACATTCCCATTTTTGGTAATGCAGTATATAGAGACATATATGCAAGAAAAAAAAAGTGCAGTGAACATTAAAATATCACTCTTCCTAAATTTCACTTCTGTCCTAAAACACAGCCATACCATCCAACATCCTCTATCTTTTCTAATAATACTAACCCTAACCCTAGCTAAGGGATTGGGTAGTTAGGGTTAGGGATCAGATTTTCTTCAATGCAACCTAACACTCATTTAAGCAGAAAATATAACCCAGGGCATCAAGATATTAGTCGGAAAAGACTTAGCAGCCTTCCCACACCAAACAAAATGTATCAACTGTGGTACAATTTCATTTTTTCAGAAGTATTCTGTTTCTGAAAATTTTGCGTGGAATTGTACTCTCCATGAGCACGGTATCAGCGATAAATAGGTTAAGAATCTGGAAAACCCAATAAATTGTAGCTACAACTGTTAAAAACCAACTGCATTCAATGCCAAATGCAAGACAGTGAGACATGTAACCACTTTCTTTCAAATGTATTGCTTTTCGGGGATTTGGAGAACATTCCCATTTTTGGTAATGCAGTATATAGAGACATATATGCAAGAAAAAAAAAGTGCAGTGAACATTAAAATATCACTCTTCCTAAATTTCACTTCTGTCCTAAAACACAGCCATGCCATCCAACATCCTCTATCTTTTCTAATAATACTAACCCTAACCCTAGTTAAGGGATTGGGTAGTTAGGGTTAGGGGTCAGATTTTCTTCAATGCCACCTATCACTCATTTAAGCAGAAAATATAACCCAGGGCATCAAGATATTAGTTGGAAAAGACTTAGCACCCTTCCCACACCAAACAAAATGTATCAACTGTGGTACAATTTCATATTTTCAGAGGTATTCTGTTTCTGAAAATTTTGCGTGGAATTGTACTCTCCATGAGCACGGTATCAGCGATAAATAGGTTAAGAGTCTGGAAAACCCAATAAATTGTAGCTACAACTGTTAAAAACCAACTGCATTCAATGCCAAATGCAAGACAGTGAGACATGTAACCACTTTCTTTCAAATCAATTGCTTTTCGGGGATTTGGACAACATTCCCACTTTTGGTAATGCAGTATATAGAGACATATATGCAAGAAAAAAAAAGTGCAGTGAACATTAAAATATCACTCTTCCTAAATTTCACTTCTGTCCTAAAACACAGCCATGCCATCCAACATCCTCTATCTTTTCTAATAATACTAACCCTAACCCTAGCTAAGGGATTGGGTAGTTAGGGTTAGGGGTCAGATTTTCTTCAATGCAACCTAACACTCATTTAAGCAGAAAATATAACCCAGGGCATCAAGATATTAGTCAGAAAAGACTTAGCAGCCTTCCCACACCAAACAAAATGTATCAACTGTGGTACAATTTCATTTTTTCAGAGGTATTCTGTTTCTGAAAATTTTGCGTGGAATTGTACTCTCCATGAGCACGGTATCAGCGATAAATAAGTTAAGAATCTGGAAAACCCAATAAATTGTAGCTACAACTGTTAAAAACCAACTGCATTCAATGCCAAATGCAAGACAGTGAGACATGTAACCACTTTCTTTCAAATCTATTGCTTTTCGGGGATTTGGACAACATTCCCATTTTTGGTAATGCAGTATATAGAGACATATATGCAAGAAAAAAAAAGTGCAGTGAACATTAAAATATCACTCTTCCTAAATTTCACTTCTGTCCTAAAACACAGCCATGCCATCCAACATCCTCTATCTTTTCTAATAATACTAACCCTAACCCTAGCTAAGGGATTGGGTAGTTAGGGTTAGGGGTCAGATTTTCTTCAATGCCACCTAACACTCATTTAAGCAGAAAATATAACCCAGGGCATCAAGATATTAGTTGGAAAAGACTTAGCACCCTTCCCACACCAAACAAAATGTATCAACTGTGGTACAATTTCATTTTTTCAGAAGTATTCTGTTTCTGAAAATTTTGCGTGGAATTGTACTCTCCATGAGCACGGTATCAGCGATAAATAAGTTAAGAATCTGGAAAACCCAATAAATTGTAGCTACAACTGTTAAAAACCAACTGCATTCAATGCCAAATGCAAGACAGTGAGACATTTAACCACTTTCTTTCAAATCTTTTACTTTTCGAGGATTTGTACAACATTCCCATTTTGGGTAATGCAGTATATAGAGACATATATGCAAGAAAAAAAAAGTGCAGTGAACATTAAAATATCACTTTTCCTAAATTTCACTTCTGTCCTAAAACACAGCCATGCCATCCAACATCCTCTATCTTTTCTAATAATACTAACCCTAACCCTAGCTGAGGGTTTGGGTAGTTAGGGTTAGGGGTCAGATTTTCTTCAACGCAACCTAACACTCATTTAAGCAGAAAATATAACCCAGGGCATCAAGATATTAGTCGGAAAAGACTTAGCAGCCTTCCCACACCAAACAAAATGTATCAACTGTGGTAAAATTTCATTTTTTCAGAAGTATTCTGTTTCTGAAAATTTTGCGTGGAATTGTACTCTCCATGAGCACGGTATCAGCGATAAATAAGTTAAGAATCTGGAAAACCCAATAAATTGTAGCTACAACTGTTAAAAACCAACTGCATTCAATCCCAAATGCAAGACAGTGAGACATTTAACCACTTTCTTTCAAATCTTTTACTTTTCGAGGATTTGTACAACATTCCCATTTTGGGCAATGCAGTATATAGAGACATATATGCAAGAAAAAAAAAGTGCAGTGAACATTAAAATATCACTTTTCCTAAATTTCACTTCTGTCCTTAAACACAGCCATGCCATCCAACATCCTCTATCTTTTCTAATAATACTAACCCTAACCCTAGCTAAGGGATTGGGTAGTTAGGGTTAGGGGTCAGATTTTCTTCAATGCAACCTAACATCATTTAAGCAGAAAATATAACCCAGAGCATCAAGATATTAGTCGGAAAAGACTTAGCAGCCTTCCCACACCAAACAAAATGTATCAACTGTGGTACAATTTCATTTTTTCAGAAGTATTCTGTTTCTGAAAATTTTGCGTGGAATTGTACTCTCCATGAGCACGGTATCAGCGATAAATAGGTTAAGAATCTGGAAAACCCAATAAATTGTAGCTACAACTGTTAAAAACCAACTGCATTCAATGCCAAATGCAAGACAGTGAGACATGTAACCACTTTCTTTCAAATCTATTGCTTTTCGGGGATTTGGAGAACATTCCCATTTTTGGTAATGCAGTATATAGAGACATATATGCAAGAAAAAAAAAGTGCAGTGAACATTAAAATATCACTCTTCCTAAATTTCACTTCTGTCCTAAAACACAGCCATGCCATCCAACATCCTCTATCTTTTCTAATAATACTAACCCTAACCCTAGCTAAGGGATTGGGTAGTTAGGGTTAGGGGTCAGATTTTCTTCAATGCAACCTAACACTCATTTAAGCAGAAAATATAACCCAGGGCATCAAGATATTAGTCAGAAAAGACTTAGCAGCCTTCCCACACCAAACAAAATGTATCAACTGTGGTACAATTTCATTTTTTCAGAAGTATTCTGTTTCTGAAAATTTTGCGTGGAATTGTACTCTCCATGAGCACGGTATCAGCGATAAATAAGTTAAGAATCTGGAAAACCCAATAAATTGTAGCTACAACTGTTAAAAACCAACTGCATTCAATGCCAAATGCAAGACAGTGAGACATTTAACCACTTTCTTTCAAATCTTTTACTTTTCGAGGATTTGTACAACATTCCCATTTTGGGTAATGCAGTATATAGAGACATATATGCAAGAAAAAAAAAGTGCAGTGAACATTAAAATATCACTTTTCCTAAATTTCACTTCTGTCCTAAAACACAGCCATGCCATCCAACATCCTCTATCTTTTCTAATAATACTAACCCTAACCCTAGCTGAGGGTTTGGGTAGTTAGGGTTAGGGGTCAGATTTTCTTCAACGCAACCTAACACTCATTTAAGCAGAAAATATAACCCAGGGCATCAAGATATTAGTCGGAAAAGACTTAGCAGTCTTCCCACACCAAACAAAATGTATCAACTGTGGTACAATTTCATTTTTTCAGAAGTATTCTGTTTCTGAAAATTTTGCGTGGAATTGTACTCTCCATGAGCACGGTATCAGCGATAAATAAGTTAAGAATCTGGAAAACCCAATAAATTGTAGCTACAACTGTTAAAAACCAACTGCATTCAATCCCAAATGCAAGACAGTGAGACATTTAACCACTTTCTTTCAAATCTTTTACTTTTCGAGGATTTGTACAACATTCCCATTTTGGGCAATGCAGTATATAGAGACATATATGCAAGAAAAAAAAAGTGCAGTGAACATTAAAATATCACTTTTCCTAAATTTCACTTCTGTCCTAAAACACAGCCATGCCATCCAACATCCTCTATCTTTTCTAATAATACTAACCCTAACCCTAGCTAAGGGATTGGGTAGTTAGGGTTAGGGGTCAGATTTTCTTCAATGCAACCTAACATCATTTAAGCAGAAAATATAACCCAGAGCATCAAGATATTAGTCGGAAAAGACTTAGCAGCCTTCCCACACCAAACAAAATGTATCAACTGTGGTACAATTTCATTTTTTCAGAAGTATTCTGTTTCTGAAAATTTTGCGTGGAATTGTACTCTCCATGAGCACGGTATCAGCGATAAATAGGTTAAGAATCTGGAAAACCCAATAAATTGTAGCTACAACTGTTAAAAACCAACTGCATTCAATGCCAAATGCAAGACAGTGAGACATGTAACCACTTTCTTTCAAATCTATTGCTTTTCGGGGATTTGGAGAACATTCCCATTTTTGGTAATGCAGTATATAGAGACATATATGCAAGAAAAAAAAAGTGCAGTGAACATTAAAATATCACTCTTCCTAAATTTCACTTCTGTCCTAAAACACAGCCATGCCATCCAACATCCTCTATCTTTTCTAATAATACTAACCCTAACCCTAGATAAGGGATTGGGTAGTTAGGGTTAGGGGTCAGATTTTCTTCAATGCCACCTATCACTCATTTAAGCAGAAAATATAACCCAGGGCATCAAGATATTAGTTGGAAAAGACTTGGCACCCTTCCCACACCAAACAAAATGTATCAACTGTGGTACAATTTCATTTTTTCAGAGGTATTCTGTTTCTGAAAATTTTGCGTGGAATTGTACTCTCCATGAGCACGGTATCAGCGATAAATAGGTTAAGAGTCTGGAAAACCCAATAAATTGTAGCTACAACTGTTAAAAACCAACTGCATTCAATGCCAAATGCAAGACAGTGAGACATGTAACCACTTTCTTTCAAATCAATTGCTTTTCGGGGATTTGGACAACATTCCCATTTTTGGTAATGCAGTATATAGAGACATATATGCAAGAAAAAAAAAGTGCAGTGAACATTAAAATATCACTCTTCCTAAATTTCACTTCTGTCCTAAAACACAGCCATGCCATCCAACATCCTCTATCTTTTCTAATAATACTAACCCTAACCCTAGCTAAGGGATTGGGTAGTTAGGGTTAGGGGTCAGATTTTCTTCAATGCAACCTAACACTCATTTAAGCAGAAAATATAACCCAGGGCATCAAGATATTAGTCAGAAAAGACTTAGCAGCCTTCCCACACCAAACAAAATGTATCAACTGTGGTACAATTTCATTTTTTCAGAAGTATTCTGTTTCTGAAAATTTTGCGTGGAATTGTACTCTCCATGAGCACGGTATCAGCGATAAATAGGTTAAGAGTCTGGAAAACCCAATAAATTGTAGCTACAACTGTTAAAAACCAACTGCATTCAATGCCAAATGCAAGACAGTGAGACATGTAACCACTTTCTTTCAAATCTATTGCTTTTCGGGGATTTGGACAACATTCCCATTTTTGGTAATGCAGTATATAGAGACATATATGCAAGAAAAAAAAAGTGCAGTGAACATTAAAATATCACTCTTCCTAAATTTCACTTCTGTCCTAAAACACAGCCATACCATCCAACATCCTCTATCTTTTCTAATAATACTAACCCTAACCCTAGCTAAGGGATTGGGTAGTTAGGGTTAGGGATCAGATTTTCTTCAATGCAACCTAACACTCATTTAAGCAGAAAATATAACCCAGGGCATCAAGATATTAGTCGGAAAAGACTTAGCAGCCTTCCCACACCAAACAAAATGTATCAACTGTGGTACAATTTCATTTTTTCAGAAGTATTCTGTTTCTGAAAATTTTCCGTGGAATTGTACTCTCCATGAGCACGGTATCAGCGATAAATAGGTTAAGAATCTGGAAAACCCAATAAATTGTAGCTACAACTGTTAAAAACCAACTGCATTCAATGCCAAATGCAAGACAGTGAGACATGTAACCACTTTCTTTCAAATGTATTGCTTTTCGGGGATTTGGAGAACATTCCCATTTTTGGTAATGCAGTATATAGAGACATATATGCAAGAAAAAAAAAGTGCAGTGAACATTAAAATATCACTCTTCCTAAATTTCACTTCTGTCCTAAAACACAGCCATGCCATCCAACATCCTCTATCTTTTCTAATAATACTAACCCTAACCCTAGTTAAGGGATTGGGTAGTTAGGGTTAGGGGTCAGATTTTCTTCAATGCCACCTATCACTCATTTAAGCAGAAAATATAACCCAGGGCATCAAGATATTAGTTGGAAAAGACTTAGCACCCTTCCCACACCAAACAAAATGTATCAACTGTGGTACAATTTCATATTTTCAGAGGTATTCTGTTTCTGAAAATTTTGCGTGGAATTGTACTCTCCATGAGCACGGTATCAGCGATAAATAGGTTAAGAGTCTGGAAAACCCAATAAATTGTAGCTACAACTGTTAAAAACCAACTGCATTCAATGCCAAATGCAAGACAGTGAGACATGTAACCACTTTCTTTCAAATCAATTGCTTTTCGGGGATTTGGACAACATTCCCACTTTTGGTAATGCAGTATATAGAGACATATATGCAAGAAAAAAAAAGTGCAGTGAACATTAAAATATCACTCTTCCTAAATTTCACTTCTGTCCTAAAACACAGCCATGCCATCCAACATCCTCTATCTTTTCTAATAATACTAACCCTAACCCTAGCTAAGGGATTGGGTAGTTAGGGTTAGGGGTCAGATTTTCTTCAATGCAACCTAACACTCATTTAAGCAGAAAATATAACCCAGGGCATCAAGATATTAGTCAGAAAAGACTTAGCAGCCTTCCCACACCAAACAAAATGTATCAACTGTGGTACAATTTCATTTTTTCAGAAGTATTCTGTTTCTGAAAATTTTGCGTGGAATTGTACTCTCCATGAGCACGGTATCAGCGATAAATAAGTTAAGAATCTGGAAAACCCAATAAATTGTAGCTACAACTGTTAAAAACCAACTGCATTCAATGCCAAATGCAAGACAGTGAGACATGTAACCACTTTCTTTCAAATGTATTGCTTTTCGGGGATTTGGAGAACATTCCCATTTTTGGTAATGCAGTATATAGAGACATATATGCAAGAAAAAAAAAGTGCAGTGAACATTAAAATATCACTCTTCCTAAATTTCACTTCTGTCCTAAAACACAGCCATGCCATCCAACATCCTCTATCTTTTCTAATAATACTAACCCTAACCCTAGTTAAGGGATTGGGTAGTTAGGGTTAGGGGTCAGATTTTCTTCAATGCCACCTATCACTCATTTAAGCAGAAAATATAACCCAGGGCATCAAGATATTAGTTGGAAAAGACTTAGCACCCTTCCCACACCAAACAAAATGTATCAACTGTGGTACAATTTCATATTTTCAGAGGTATTCTGTTTCTGAAAATTTTGCGTGGAATTGTACTCTCCATGAGCACGGTATCAGCGATAAATAGGTTAAGAGTCTGGAAAACCCAATAAATTGTAGCTACAACTGTTAAAAACCAACTGCATTCAATGCCAAATGCAAGACAGTGAGACATGTAACCACTTTCTTTCAAATGTATTGCTTTTCGGGGATTTGGAGAACATTCCCATTTTTGGTAATGCAGTATATAGAGACATATATGCAAGAAAAAAAAAGTGCAGTGAACATTAAAATATCACTCTTCCTAAATTTCACTTCTGTCCTAAAACACAGCCATGCCATCCAACATCCTCTATCTTTTCTAATAATACTAACCCTAACCCTAGTTAAGGGATTGGGTAGTTAGGGTTAGGGGTCAGATTTTCTTCAATGCCACCTATCACTCATTTAAGCAGAAAATATAACCCAGGGCATCAAGATATTAGTTGGAAAAGACTTAGCACCCTTCCCACACCAAACAAAATGTATCAACTGTGGTACAATTTCATATTTTCAGAGGTATTCTGTTTCTGAAAATTTTGCGTGGAATTGTACTCTCCATGAGCACGGTATCAGCGATAAATAGGTTAAGAGTCTGGAAAACCCAATAAATTGTAGCTACAACTGTTAAAAACCAACTGCATTCAATGCCAAATGCAAGACAGTGAGACATGTAACCACTTTCTTTCAAATCAATTGCTTTTCGGGGATTTGGACAACATTCCCACTTTTGGTAATGCAGTATATAGAGACATATATGCAAGAAAAAAAAAGTGCAGTGAACATTAAAATATCACTCTTCCTAAATTTCACTTCTGTCCTAAAACACAGCCATGCCATCCAACATCCTCTATCTTTTCTAATAATACTAACCCTAACCCTAGCTAAGGGATTGGGTAGTTAGGGTTAGGGGTCAGATTTTCTTCAATGCAACCTAACACTCATTTAAGCAGAAAATATAACCCAGGGCATCAAGATATTAGTCAGAAAAGACTTAGCAGCCTTCCCACACCAAACAAAATGTATCAACTGTGGTACAATTTCATTTTTTCAGAAGTATTCTGTTTCTGAAAATTTTGCGTGGAATTGTACTCTCCATGAGCACGGTATCAGCGATAAATAAGTTAAGAATCTGGAAAACCCAATAAATTGTAGCTACAACTGTTAAAAACCAACTGCATTCAATGCCAAATGCAAGACAGTGAGACATTTAACCACTTTCTTTCAAATCTTTTACTTTTCGAGGATTTGTACAACATTCCCATTTTGGGTAATGCAGTATATAGAGACATATATGCAAGAAAAAAAAAGTGCAGTGAACATTAAAATATCACTTTTCCTAAATTTCACTTCTGTCCTAAAACACAGCCATGCCATCCAACATCCTCTATCTTTTCTAATAATACTAACCCTAACCCTAGCTGAGGGTTTGGGTAGTTAGGGTTAGGGGTCAGATTTTCTTCAACGCAACCTAACACTCATTTAAGCAGAAAATATAACCCAGGGCATCAAGATATTAGTCGGAAAAGACTTAGCAGCCTTCCCACACCAAACAAAATGTATCAACTGTGGTACAATTTCATTTTTTCAGAAGTATTCTGTTTCTGAAAATTTTGCGTGGAATTGTACTCTCCATGAGCACGGTATCAGCGATAAATAAGTTAAGAATCTGGAAAACCCAATAAATTGTAGCTACAACTGTTAAAAACCAACTGCATTCAATGCCAAATGCAAGACAGTGAGACATTTAACCACTTTCTTTCAAATCTTTTACTTTTCGAGGATTTGTACAACATTCCCATTTTGGGCAATGCAGTATATAGAGACATATATGCAAGAAAAAAAAAGTGCAGTGAACATTAAAATATCACTTTTCCTAAATTTCACTTCTGTCCTAAAACACAGCCATGCCATCCAACATCCTCTATCTTTTCTAATAATACTAACCCTAACCCTAGCTGAGGGTTTGGGTAGTTAGGGTTAGGGGTCAGATTTTCTTCAATGCAACCTAACACTCATTTAAGCAGAAAATATAACCCAGGGCATCAAGATATTAGTCGGAAAAGACTTAGCAGCCTTCCCACACCAAACAAAATGTATCAACTGTGGTACAATTTCATTTTTTCAGAAGTATTCTGTTTCTGAAAATTTTGCGTGGAATTGTACTCTCCATGAGCACGGTATCAGCGATAAATAGGTTAAGAATCTGGAAAACCCAATAAATTGTAGCTACAACTGTTAAAAACCAACTGCATTCAATGCCAAATGCAAGACAGTGAGACATGTAACCACTTTCTTTCAAATCTATTGCTTTTCGGGGATTTGGAGAACATTCCCATTTTTGGTAATGCAGTATATAGAGACATATATGCAAGAAAAAAAAAGTGCAGTGAACATTAAAATATCACTCTTCCTAAATTTCACTTCTGTCCTAAAACACAGCCATGCCATCCAACATCCTCTATCTTTTCTAATAATACTAACCCTAACCCTAGTTAAGGGATTGGGTAGTTAGGGTTAGGGGTCAGATTTTCTTCAATGCCACCTATCACTCATTTAAGCAGAAAATATAACCCAGGGCATCAAGATATTAGTTGGAAAAGACTTAGCACCCTTCCCACACCAAACAAAATGTATCAACTGTGGTACAATTTCATATTTTCAGAGGTATTCTGTTTCTGAAAATTTTGCGTGGAATTGTACTCTCCATGAGCACGGTATCAGCGATAAATAGGTTAAGAGTCTGGAAAACCCAATAAATTGTAGCTACAACTGTTAAAAACCAACTGCATTCAATGCCAAATGCAAGACAGTGAGACATGTAACCACTTTCTTTCAAATCAATTGCTTTTCGGGGATTTGGACAACATTCCCACTTTTGGTAATGCAGTATATAGAGACATATATGCAAGAAAAAAAAAGTGCAGTGAACATTAAAATATCACTCTTCCTAAATTTCACTTCTGTCCTAAAACACAGCCATGCCATCCAACATCCTCTATCTTTTCTAATAATACTAACCCTAACCCTAGCTAAGGGATTGGGTAGTTAGGGTTAGGGGTCAGATTTTCTTCAATGCAACCTAACACTCATTTAAGCAGAAAATATAACCCAGGGCATCAAGATATTAGTCAGAAAAGACTTAGCAGCCTTCCCACACCAAACACAATGTATCAACTGTGGTACAATTTCATTTTTTCAGAAGTATTCTGTTTCTGAAAATTTTGCGTGGAATTGTACTCTCCATGAGCACGGTATCAGCGATAAATAAGTTAAGAATCTGGAAAACCCAATAAATTGTAGCTACAACTGTTAAAAACCAACTGCATTCAATGCCAAATGCAAGACAGTGAGACATTTAACCACTTTCTTTCAAATCTTTTACTTTTCGAGGATTTGTACAACATTCCCATTTTGGGTAATGCAGTATATAGAGACATATATGCAAGAAAAAAAAAGTGCAGTGAACATTAAAATATCACTTTTCCTAAATTTCACTTCTGTCCTAAAACACAGCCATGCCATCCAACATCCTCTATCTTTTCTAATAATACTAACCCTAACCCTAGCTAAGGGATTGGGTAGTTAGGGTTAGGGGTCAGATTTTCTTCAATGCAACCTAACATCATTTAAGCAGAAAATATAACCCAGAGCATCAAGATATTAGTCGGAAAAGACTTAGCAGCCTTCCCACACCAAACAAAATGTATCAACTGTGGTACAATTTCATTTTTTCAGAAGTATTCTGTTTCTGAAAATTTTGCGTGGAATTGTACTCTCCATGAGCACGGTATCAGCGATAAATAGGTTAAGAATCTGGAAAACCCAATAAATTGTAGCTACAACTGTTAAAAACAAACTGCATTCAATGCCAAATGCAAGACAGTGAGACATGTAACCACTTTCTTTCAAATCTATTGCTTTTCGGGGATTTGGAGAACATTCCCATTTTTGGTAATGCAGTATATAGAGACATATATGCAAGAAAAAAAAAGTGCAGTGAACATTAAAATATCACTCTTCCTAAATTTCACTTCTGTCCTAAAACACAGCCATGCCATCCAACATCCTCTATCTTTTCTAATAATACTAACCCTAACCCTAGATAAGGGATTGGGTAGTTAGGGTTAGGGGTCAGATTTTCTTCAATGCCACCTATCACTCATTTAAGCAGAAAATATAACCCAGGGCATCAAGATATTAGTTGGAAAAGACTTGGCACCCTTCCCACACCAAACAAAATGTATCAACTGTGGTACAATTTCATTTTTTCAGAGGTATTCTGTTTCTGAAAATTTTGCGTGGAATTGTACTCTCCATGAGCACGGTATCAGCGATAAATAGGTTAAGAGTCTGGAAAACCCAATAAATTGTAGCTACAACTGTTAAAAACCAACTGCATTCAATGCCAAATGCAAGACAGTGAGACATGTAACCACTTTCTTTCAAATCAATTGCTTTTCGGGGATTTGGACAACATTCCCATTTTTGGTAATGCAGTATATAGAGACATATATGCAAGAAAAAAAAAGTGCAGTGAACATTAAAATATCACTCTTCCTAAATTTCACTTCTGTCCTAAAACACAGCCATGCCATCCAACATCCTCTATCTTTTCTAATAATACTAACCCTAACCCTAGCTGAGGGTTTGGGTAGTTAGGGTTAGGGGTCAGATTTTCTTCAACGCAACCTAACACTCATTTAAGCAGAAAATATAACCCAGGGCATCAAGATATTAGTCGGAAAAGACTTAGCAGCCTTCCCACACCAAACAAAATGTATCAACTGTGGTACAATTTCATTTTTTCAGAAGTATTCTGTTTCTGAAAATTTTGCGTGGAATTGTACTCTCCATGAGCACGGTATCAGCGATAAATAAGTTAAGAATCTGGAAAACCCAATAAATTGTAGCTACAACTGTTAAAAACCAACTGCATTCAATCCCAAATGCAAGACAGTGAGACATTTAACCACTTTCTTTCAAATCTTTTACTTTTCGAGGATTTGTACAACATTCCCATTTTGGGCAATGCAGTATATAGAGACATATATGCAAGAAAAAAAAAGTGCAGTGAACATTAAAATATCACTTTTCCTAAATTTCACTTCTGTCCTAAAACACAGCCATGCCATCCAACATCCTCCATCTTTTCTAATAATACTAACCCTAACCCTAGCTAAGGGATTGGGTAGTTAGGGTTAGGGGTCAGATTTTCTTCAATGCAACCTAACATCATTTAAGCAGAAAATATAACCCAGAGCATCAAGATATTAGTCGGAAAAGACTTAGCAGCCTTCCCACACCAAACAAAATGTATCAACTGTGGTACAATTTCATTTTTTCAGAAGTATTCTGTTTCTGAAAATTTTGCGTGGAATTGTACTCTCCATGAGCACGGTATCAGCGATAAATAGGTTAAGAATCTGGAAAACCCAATAAATTGTAGCTACAACTGTTAAAAACCAACTGCATTCAATGCCAAATGCAAGACAGTGAGACATGTAACCACTTTCTTTCAAATCTATTGCTTTTCGGGGATTTGGAGAACATTCCCATTTTTGGTAATGCAGTATATAGAGACATATATGCAAGAAAAAAAAAGTGCAGTGAACATTAAAATATCACTCTTCCTAAATTTCACTTCTGTCCTAAAACACAGCCATGCCATCCAACATCCTCTATCTTTTCTAATAATACTAACCCTAACCCTAGCTAAGGGATTGGGTAGTTAGGGTTAGGGGTCAGATTTTCTTCAATGCAACCAAACACTCATTTAAGCAGAGAATATAACCCAGGGCATCAAGATATTAGTCGGAAAAGACTTAGCAGCCTTCCCACACCAAACAAAATGTATCAACTGTGGTACAATTTCATTTTTTCAGAAGTATTCTGTTTCTGAAAATTTTGCGTGGAATTGTACTCTCCATGAGCACGGTATCAGCGATAAATAAGTTAAGAATCTGGAAAACCCAATAAATTGTAGCTACAACTGTTAAAAACCAACTGCATTCAATCCCAAATGCAAGACAGTGAGACATTTAACCACTTTCTTTCAAATCTTTTACTTTTCGAGGATTTGTACAACATTCCCATTTTGGGCAATGCAGTATATAGAGACATATATGCAAGAAAAAAAAAGTGCAGTGAACATTAAAATATCACTTTTCCTAAATTTCACTTCTGTCCTAAAACACAGCCATGCCATCCAACATCCTCTATCTTTTCTAATAATACTAACCCTAACCCTAGCTAAGGGATTGGGTAGTTAGGGTTAGGGGTCAGATTTTCTTCAATGCAACCTAACATCATTTAAGCAGAAAATATAACCCAGAGCATCAAGATATTAGTCGGAAAAGACTTAGCAGCCTTCCCACACCAAACAAAATGTATCAACTGTGGTACAATTTCATTTTTTCAGAAGTATTCTGTTTCTGAAAATTTTGCGTGGAATTGTACTCTCCATGAGCACGGTATCAGCGATAAATAAGTTAAGAATCTGGAAAACCCAATAAATTGTAGCTACAACTGTTAAAAACCAACTGCATTCAATCCCAAATGCAAGACAGTGAGACATTTAACCACTTTCTTTCAAATCTTTTACTTTTCGAGGATTTGTACAACATTCCCATTTTGGGCAATGCAGTATATAGAGACATATATGCAAGAAAAAAAAAGTGCAGTGAACATTAAAATATCACTTTTCCTAAATTTCACTTCTGTCCTAAAACACAGCCATGCCATCCAACATCCTCTATCTTTTCTAATAATACTAACCCTAACCCTAGCTAAGGGATTGGGTAGTTAGGGTTAGGGGTCAGATTTTCTTCAATGCAACCTAACATCATTTAAGCAGAAAATATAACCCAGAGCATCAAGATATTAGTCGGAAAAGACTTAGCAGCCTTCCCACACCAAACAAAATGTATCAACTGTGGTACAATTTCATTTTTTCAGAAGTATTCTGTTTCTGAAAATTTTGCGTGGAATTGTACTCTCCATGAGCACGGTATCAGCGATAAATAAGTTAAGAATCTGGAAAACCCAATAAATTGTAGCTACAACTGTTAAAAACCAACTGCATTCAATCCCAAATGCAAGACAGTGAGACATTTAACCACTTTCTTTCAAATCTTTTACTTTTCGAGGATTTGTACAACATTCCCATTTTGGGCAATGCAGTATATAGAGACATATATGCAAGAAAAAAAAAGTGCAGTGAACATTAAAATATCACTTTTCCTAAATTTCACTTCTGTCCTAAAACACAGCCATGCCATCCAACATCCTCTATCTTTTCTAATAATACTAACCCTAACCCTAGCTAAGGGATTGGGTAGTTAGGGTTAGGGGTCAGATTTTCTTCAATGCAACCTAACATCATTTAAGCAGAAAATATAACCCAGAGCATCAAGATATTAGTCGGAAAAGACTTAGCAGCCTTCCCACACCAAACAAAATGTATCAACTGTGGTACAATTTCATTTTTTCAGAAGTATTCTGTTTCTGAAAATTTTGCGTGGAATTGTACTCTCCATGAGCACGGTATCAGCGATAAATAGGTTAAGAATCTTGAAAACCCAATAAATTGTAGCTACAACTGTTAAAAACCAACTGCATTCAATGCCAAATGCAAGACAGTGAGACATGTAACCACTTTCTTTCAAATCTATTGCTTTTCGGGGATTTGGAGAACATTCCCATTTTTGGTAATGCAGTATATAGAGACATATATGCAAGAAAAAAAAAGTGCAGTGAACATTAAAATATCACTCTTCCTAAATTTCACTTCTGTCCTAAAACACAGCCATGCCATCCAACATCCTCTATCTTTTCTAATAATACTAACCCTAACCCTAGCTAAGGGATTGGGTAGTTAGGGTTAGGGGTCAGATTTTCTTCAATGCAACCAAACACTCATTTAAGCAGAGAATATAACCCAGGGCATCAAGATATTAGTCGGAAAAGACTTAGCAGCCTTCCCACACCAAACAAAATGTATCAACTGTGGTACAATTTCATTTTTTCAGAAGTATTCTGTTTCTGAAAATTTTGCGTGGAATTGTACTCTCCATGAGCACGGTATCAGCGATAAATAAGTTAAGAATCTGGAAAACCCAATAAATTGTAGCTACAACTGTTAAAAACCAACTGCATTCAATCCCAAATGCAAGACAGTGAGACATTTAACCACTTTCTTTCAAATCTTTTACTTTTCGAGGATTTGTACAACATTCCCATTTTGGGCAATGCAGTATATAGAGACATATATGCAAGAAAAAAAAAGTGCAGTGAACATTAAAATATCACTTTTCCTAAATTTCACTTCTGTCCTAAAACACAGCCATGCCATCCAACATCCTCTATCTTTTCTAATAATACTAACCCTAACCCTAGCTAAGGGATTGGGTAGTTAGGGTTAGGGGTCAGATTTTCTTCAATGCAACCTAACATCATTTAAGCAGAAAATATAACCCAGAGCATCAAGATATTAGTCGGAAAAGACTTAGCAGCCTTCCCACACCAAACAAAATGTATCAACTGTGGTACAATTTCATTTTTTCAGAAGTATTCTGTTTCTGAAAATTTTGCGTGGAATTGTACTCTCCATGAGCACGGTATCAGCGATAAATAAGTTAAGAATCTGGAAAACCCAATAAATTGTAGCTACAACTGTTAAAAACCAACTGCATTCAATCCCAAATGCAAGACAGTGAGACATTTAACCACTTTCTTTCAAATCTTTTACTTTTCGAGGATTTGTACAACATTCCCATTTTGGGCAATGCAGTATATAGAGACATATATGCAAGAAAAAAAAAGTGCAGTGAACATTAAAATATCACTTTTCCTAAATTTCACTTCTGTCCTAAAACACAGCCATGCCATCCAACATCCTCTATCTTTTCTAATAATACTAACCCTAACCCTAGCTAAGGGATTGGGTAGTTAGGGTTAGGGGTCAGATTTTCTTCAATGCAACCTAACATCATTTAAGCAGAAAATATAACCCAGAGCATCAAGATATTAGTCGGAAAAGACTTAGCAGCCTTCCCACACCAAACAAAATGTATCAACTGTGGTACAATTTCATTTTTTCAGAAGTATTCTGTTTCTGAAAATTTTGCGTGGAATTGTACTCTCCATGAGCACGGTATCAGCGATAAATAAGTTAAGAATCTGGAAAACCCAATAAATTGTAGCTACAACTGTTAAAAACCAACTGCATTCAATCCCAAATGCAAGACAGTGAGACATTTAACCACTTTCTTTCAAATCTTTTACTTTTCGAGGATTTGTACAACATTCCCATTTTGGGCAATGCAGTATATAGAGACATATATGCAAGAAAAAAAAAGTGCAGTGAACATTAAAATATCACTTTTCCTAAATTTCACTTCTGTCCTAAAACACAGCCATGCCATCCAACATCCTCTATCTTTTCTAATAATACTAACCCTAACCCTAGCTAAGGGATTGGGTAGTTAGGGTTAGGGGTCAGATTTTCTTCAATGCAACCTAACATCATTTAAGCAGAAAATATAACCCAGAGCATCAAGATATTAGTCGGAAAAGACTTAGCAGCCTTCCCACACCAAACAAAATGTATCAACTGTGGTACAATTTCATTTTTTCAGAAGTATTCTGTTTCTGAAAATTTTGCGTGGAATTGTACTCTCCATGAGCACGGTATCAGCGATAAATAGGTTAAGAATCTTGAAAACCCAATAAATTGTAGCTACAACTGTTAAAAACCAACTGCATTCAATGCCAAATGCAAGACAGTGAGACATGTAACCACTTTCTTTCAAATCTATTGCTTTTCGGGGATTTGGAGAACATTCCCATTTTTGGTAATGCAGTATATAGAGACATATATGCAAGAAAAAAAAAGTGCAGTGAACATTAAAATATCACTCTTCCTAAATTTCACTTCTGTCCTAAAACACAGCCATGCCATCCAACATCCTCTATCTTTTCTAATAATACTAACCCTAACCCTAGCTGAGGGTTTGGGTAGTTAGGGTTAGGGGTCAGATTTTCTTCAACGCAACCTAACACTCATTTAAGCAGAAAATATAACCCAGGGCATCAAGATATTAGTCGGAAAAGACTTAGCAGCCTTCCCACACCAAACAAAATGTATCAACTGTGGTACAATTTCATTTTTTCAGAAGTATTCTGTTTCTGAAAATTTTGCGTGGAATTGTACTCTCCATGAGCACGGTATCAGCGATAAATAAGTTAAGAATCTGGAAAACCCAATAAATTGTAGCTACAACTGTTAAAAACCAACTGCATTCAATCCCAAATGCAAGACAGTGAGACATTTAACCACTTTCTTTCAAATCTTTTACTTTTCGAGGATTTGTACAACATTCCCATTTTGGGCAATGCAGTATATAGAGACATATATGCAAGAAAAAAAAAGTGCAGTGAACATTAAAATATCACTTTTCCTAAATTTCACTTCTGTCCTAAAACACAGCCATGCCATCCAACATCCTCCATCTTTTCTAATAATACTAACCCTAACCCTAGCTAAGGGATTGGGTAGTTAGGGTTAGGGGTCAGATTTTCTTCAATGCAACCTAACATCATTTAAGCAGAAAATATAACCCAGAGCATCAAGATATTAGTCGGAAAAGACTTAGCAGCCTTCCCACACCAAACAAAATGTATCAACTGTGGTACAATTTCATTTTTTCAGAAGTATTCTGTTTCTGAAAATTTTGCGTGGAATTGTACTCTCCATGAGCACGGTATCAGCGATAAATAGGTTAAGAATCTGGAAAACCCAATAAATTGTAGCTACAACTGTTAAAAACCAACTGCATTCAATGCCAAATGCAAGACAGTGAGACATGTAACCACTTTCTTTCAAATCTATTGCTTTTCGGGGATTTGGAGAACATTCCCATTTTTGGTAATGCAGTATATAGAGACATATATGCAAGAAAAAAAAAGTGCAGTGAACATTAAAATATCACTCTTCCTAAATTTCACTTCTGTCCTAAAACACAGCCATGCCATCCAACATCCTCTATCTTTTCTAATAATACTAACCCTAACCCTAGCTAAGGGATTGGGTAGTTAGGGTTAGGGGTCAGATTTTCTTCAATGCAACCAAACACTCATTTAAGCAGAGAATATAACCCAGGGCATCAAGATATTAGTCGGAAAAGACTTAGCAGCCTTCCCACACCAAACAAAATGTATCAACTGTGGTACAATTTCATTTTTTCAGAAGTATTCTGTTTCTGAAAATTTTGCGTGGAATTGTACTCTCCATGAGCACGGTATCAGCGATAAATAAGTTAAGAATCTGGAAAACCCAATAAATTGTAGCTACAACTGTTAAAAACCAACTGCATTCAATCCCAAATGCAAGACAGTGAGACATTTAACCACTTTCTTTCAAATCTTTTACTTTTCGAGGATTTGTACAACATTCCCATTTTGGGCAATGCAGTATATAGAGACATATATGCAAGAAAAAAAAAGTGCAGTGAACATTAAAATATCACTTTTCCTAAATTTCACTTCTGTCCTAAAACACAGCCATGCCATCCAACATCCTCTATCTTTTCTAATAATACTAACCCTAACCCTAGCTAAGGGATTGGGTAGTTAGGGTTAGGGGTCAGATTTTCTTCAATGCAACCTAACATCATTTAAGCAGAAAATATAACCCAGAGCATCAAGATATTAGTCGGAAAAGACTTAGCAGCCTTCCCACACCAAACAAAATGTATCAACTGTGGTACAATTTCATTTTTTCAGAAGTATTCTGTTTCTGAAAATTTTGCGTGGAATTGTACTCTCCATGAGCACGGTATCAGCGATAAATAGGTTAAGAATCTTGAAAACCCAATAAATTGTAGCTACAACTGTTAAAAACCAACAGCATTCAATGCCAAATGCAAGACAGTGAGACATGTAACCACTTTCTTTCAAATCTATTGCTTTTCGGGGATTTGGAGAACATTCCCATTTTTGGTAATGCAGTATATAGAGACATATATGCAAGAAAAAAAAGTGCAGTGAACATTAAAATATCACTCTTCCTAAATTTCACTTCTGTCCTAAAACACAGCCATGCCATCCAACATCCTCTATCTTTTCTAATAATACTAACCCTAACCCTAGCTAAGGGATTGGGTAGTTAGGGTTAGGGGTCAGATTTTCTTCAATGCAACCAAACACTCATTTAAGCAGAGAATATAACCCAGGGCATCAAGATATTAGTCGGAAAAGACTTAGCAGCCTTCCCACACCAAACAAAATGTATCAACTGTGGTACAATTTCATTTTTTCAGAAGTATTCTGTTTCTGAAAATTTTGCGTGGAATTGTACTCTCCATGAGCACGGTATCAGCGATAAATAAGTTAAGAATCTGGAAAACCCAATAAATTGTAGCTACAACTGTTAAAAACCAACTGCATTCAATCCCAAATGCAAGACAGTGAGACATTTAACCACTTTCTTTCAAATCTTTTACTTTTCGAGGATTTGTACAACATTCCCATTTTGGGCAAAGCAGTATATAGAGACATATATGCAAGAAAAAAAAAGTGCAGTGAACATTAAAATATCACTTTTCCTAAATTTCACTTCTGTCCTAAAACACAGCCATGCCATCCAACATCCTCTATCTTTTCTAATAATACTAACCCTAACCCTAGCTAAGGGATTGGGTAGTTAGGGTTAGGGGTCAGATTTTCTTCAATGCAACCTAACATCATTTAAGCAGAAAATATAACCCAGAGCATCAAGATATTAGTCGGAAAAGACTTAGCAGCCTTCCCACACCAAACAAAATGTATCAACTGTGGTACAATTTCATTTTTTCAGAAGTATTCTGTTTCTGAAAATTTTGCGTGGAATTGTACTCTCCATGAGCACGGTATCAGCGATAAATAGGTTAAGAATCTTGAAAACCCAATAAATTGTAGCTACAACTGTTAAAAACCAACTGCATTCAATGCCAAATGCAAGACAGTGAGACATGTAACCACTTTCTTTCAAATCTATTGCTTTTCGGGGATTTGGAGAACATTCCCATTTTTGGTAATGCAGTATATAGAGACATATATGCAAGAAAAAAAAAGTGCAGTGAACATTAAAATATCACTCTTCCTAAATTTCACTTCTGTCCTAAAACACAGCCATGCCATCCAACATCCTCTATCTTTTCTAATAATACTAACCCTAACCCTAGCTGAGGGTTTGGGTAGTTAGGGTTAGGGGTCAGATTTTCTTCAACGCAACCTAACACTCATTTAAGCAGAAAATATAACCCAGGGCATCAAGATATTAGTCGGAAAAGACTTAGCAGCCTTCCCACACCAAACAAAATGTATCAACTGTGGTACAATTTCATTTTTTCAGAAGTATTCTGTTTCTGAAAATTTTGCGTGGAATTGTACTCTCCATGAGCACGGTATCAGCGATAAATAAGTTAAGAATCTGGAAAACCCAATAAATTGTAGCTACAACTGTTAAAAACCAACTGCATTCAATCCCAAATGCAAGACAGTGAGACATTTAACCACTTTCTTTCAAATCTTTTACTTTTCGAGGATTTGTACAACATTCCCATTTTGGGCAATGCAGTATATAGAGACATATATGCAAGAAAAAAAAAGTGCAGTGAACATTAAAATATCACTTTTCCTAAATTTCACTTCTGTCCTAAAACACAGCCATGCCATCCAACATCCTCCATCTTTTCTAATAATACTAACCCTAACCCTAGCTAAGGGATTGGGTAGTTAGGGTTAGGGGTCAGATTTTCTTCAATGCAACCTAACATCATTTAAGCAGAAAATATAACCCAGAGCATCAAGATATTAGTCGGAAAAGACTTAGCAGCCTTCCCACACCAAACAAAATGTATCAACTGTGGTACAATTTCATTTTTTCAGAAGTATTCTGTTTCTGAAAATTTTGCGTGGAATTGTACTCTCCATGAGCACGGTATCAGCGATAAATAGGTTAAGAATCTGGAAAACCCAATAAATTGTAGCTACAACTGTTAAAAACCAACTGCATTCAATGCCAAATGCAAGACAGTGAGACATGTAACCACTTTCTTTCAAATCTATTGCTTTTCGGGGATTTGGAGAACATTCCCATTTTTGGTAATGCAGTATATAGAGACATATATGCAAGAAAAAAAAAGTGCAGTGAACATTAAAATATCACTCTTCCTAAATTTCACTTCTGTCCTAAAACACAGCCATGCCATCCAACATCCTCTATCTTTTCTAATAATACTAACCCTAACCCTAGCTAAGGGATTGGGTAGTTAGGGTTAGGGGTCAGATTTTCTTCAATGCAACCAAACACTCATTTAAGCAGAGAATATAACCCAGGGCATCAAGATATTAGTCGGAAAAGACTTAGCAGCCTTCCCACACCAAACAAAATGTATCAACTGTGGTACAATTTCATTTTTTCAGAAGTATTCTGTTTCTGAAAATTTTGCGTGGAATTGTACTCTCCATGAGCACGGTATCAGCGATAAATAAGTTAAGAATCTGGAAAACCCAATAAATTGTAGCTACAACTGTTAAAAACCAACTGCATTCAATCCCAAATGCAAGACAGTGAGACATTTAACCACTTTCTTTCAAATCTTTTACTTTTCGAGGATTTGTACAACATTCCCATTTTGGGCAATGCAGTATATAGAGACATATATGCAAGAAAAAAAAAGTGCAGTGAACATTAAAATATCACTTTTCCTAAATTTCACTTCTGTCCTAAAACACAGCCATGCCATCCAACATCCTCTATCTTTTCTAATAATACTAACCCTAACCCTAGCTAAGGGATTGGGTAGTTAGGGTTAGGGGTCAGATTTTCTTCAATGCAACCTAACATCATTTAAGCAGAAAATATAACCCAGAGCATCAAGATATTAGTCGGAAAAGACTTAGCAGCCTTCCCACACCAAACAAAATGTATCAACTGTGGTACAATTTCATTTTTTCAGAAGTATTCTGTTTCTGAAAATTTTGCGTGGAATTGTACTCTCCATGAGCACGGTATCAGCGATAAATAGGTTAAGAATCTTGAAAACCCAATAAATTGTAGCTACAACTGTTAAAAACCAACTGCATTCAATGCCAAATGCAAGACAGTGAGACATGTAACCACTTTCTTTCAAATCTATTGCTTTTCGGGGATTTGGAGAACATTCCCATTTTTGGTAATGCAGTATATAGAGACATATATGCAAGAAAAAAAAAGTGCAGTGAACATTAAAATATCACTCTTCCTAAATTTCACTTCTGTCCTAAAACACAGCCATGCCATCCAACATCCTCTATCTTTTCTAATAATACTAACCCTAACCCTAGCTAAGGGATTGGGTAGTTAGGGTTAGGGGTCAGATTTTCTTCAATGCAACCAAACACTCATTTAAGCAGAGAATATAACCCAGGGCATCAAGATATTAGTCGGAAAAGACTTAGCAGCCTTCCCACACCAAACAAAATGTATCAACTGTGGTACAATTTCATTTTTTCAGAAGTATTCTGTTTCTGAAAATTTTGCGTGGAATTGTACTCTCCATGAGCACGGTATCAGCGATAAATAAGTTAAGAATCTGGAAAACCCAATAAATTGTAGCTACAACTGTTAAAAACCAACTGCATTCAATCCCAAATGCAAGACAGTGAGACATTTAACCACTTTCTTTCAAATCTTTTACTTTTCGAGGATTTGTACAACATTCCCATTTTGGGCAATGCAGTATATAGAGACATATATGCAAGAAAAAAAAAGTGCAGTGAACATTAAAATATCACTTTTCCTAAATTTCACTTCTGTCCTAAAACACAGCCATGCCATCCAACATCCTCTATCTTTTCTAATAATACTAACCCTAACCCTAGCTAAGGGATTGGGTAGTTAGGGTTAGGGGTCAGATTTTCTTCAATGCCACCTGTCACTCATTTAAGCAGAAAATATAACCCAGGGCATCAAGATATTAGTTGGAAAAGACTTAGCAGCCTTCCCACACCAAACAAAATGTATCAACTGTGGTACAATTTCATTTTTTCAGAAGTATTCTGTTTCTGAAAATTTTGCGTGGAATTGTACTCTCCATGAGCACGGTATCAGCGATAAATAGGTTAAGAGTCTGGAAAACCCAATAAATTGTAGCTACAACTGTTAAAAACCAACTGCATTCAATGCCAAATGCAAGACAGTGAGACATGTAACCACTTTCTTTCAAATCAATTGCTTTTCGGGGATTTGGACAACATTCCCATTTTGGGTAATGCAGTATATAGAGACATATATGCAAGAAAAAAAAAGTGCAGTGAACATTAAAATATCACTCTTCCTAAATTTCACTTCTGTCCTAAAACACAGCCATGCCATCCAACATCCTCTATCTTTTCTAATAATACTAACCCTAACCCTAGCTGAGGGTTTGGGTAGTTAGGGTTAGGGGTCAGATTTTCTTCAACGCAACCTAACACTCATTTAAGCAGAAAATATAACCCAGGGCATCAAGATATTAGTCGGAAAAGACTTAGCAGCCTTCCCACACCAAACAAAATGTATCAACTGTGGTACAATTTCATTTTTTCAGAAGTATTCTGTTTCTGAAAATTTTGCGTGGAATTGTACTCTCCATGAGCACGGTATCAGCGATAAATAAGTTAAGAATCTGGAAAACCCAATAAATTGTAGCTACAACTGTTAAAAACCAACTGCATTCAATCCCAAATGCAAGACAGTGAGACATTTAACCACTTTCTTTCAAATCTTTTACTTTTCGAGGATTTGTACAACATTCCCATTTTGGGCAATGCAGTATATAGAGACATATATGCAAGAAAAAAAAAGTGCAGTGAACATTAAAATATCACTTTTCCTAAATTTCACTTCTGTCCTAAAACACAGCCATGCCATCCAACATCCTCCATCTTTTCTAATAATACTAACCCTAACCCTAGCTAAGGGATTGGGTAGTTAGGGTTAGGGGTCAGATTTTCTTCAATGCAACCTAACATCATTTAAGCAGAAAATATAACCCAGAGCATCAAGATATTAGTCGGAAAAGACTTAGCAGCCTTCCCACACCAAACAAAATGTATCAACTGTGGTACAATTTCATTTTTTCAGAAGTATTCTGTTTCTGAAAATTTTGCGTGGAATTGTACTCTCCATGAGCACGGTATCAGCGATAAATAGGTTAAGAATCTGGAAAACCCAATAAATTGTAGCTACAACTGTTAAAAACCAACTGCATTCAATGCCAAATGCAAGACAGTGAGACATGTAACCACTTTCTTTCAAATCTATTGCTTTTCGGGGATTTGGAGAACATTCCCATTTTTGGTAATGCAGTATATAGAGACATATATGCAAGAAAAAAAAAGTGCAGTGAACATTAAAATATCACTCTTCCTAAATTTCACTTCTGTCCTAAAACACAGCCATGCCATCCAACATCCTCTATCTTTTCTAATAATACTAACCCTAACCCTAGCTAAGGGATTGGGTAGTTAGGGTTAGGGGTCAGATTTTCTTCAATGCAACCAAACACTCATTTAAGCAGAGAATATAACCCAGGGCATCAAGATATTAGTCGGAAAAGACTTAGCAGCCTTCCCACACCAAACAAAATGTATCAACTGTGGTACAATTTCATTTTTTCAGAAGTATTCTGTTTCTGAAAATTTTGCGTGGAATTGTACTCTCCATGAGCACGGTATCAGCGATAAATAGGTTAAGAATCTGGAAAACCCAATAAATTGTAGCTACAACTGTTAAAAACCAACTGCATTCAATGCCAATTGCAAGACAGTGAGACATGTAACCACTTTCTTTCAAATCTTTTACTTTTCGAGGATTTGTACAACATTCCCATTTTGGGCAATGCAGTATATAGAGACATATATGCAAGAAAAAAAAAGTGCAGTGAACATTAAAATATCACTCTTCCTAAATTTCACTTCTGTCCTAAAACACAGCCATGCCATCCAACATCCTCTATCTTTTCTAATAATACTAACCCTAACCCTAGCTAAGGGATTGGGTAGTTAGGGTTAGGGGTCAGATTTTCTTCAATGCAACCTAACATCATTTAAGCAGAAAATATAACCCAGGGCATCAAGATATTAGTCGGAAAAGACTTAGCAGCCTTCCCACACCAAACAAAATGTATCAACTGTGGTACAATTTCATTTTTTCAGAAGTATTCTGTTTCTGAAAATTTTGCGTGGAATTGTACTCTCCATGAGCACGGTATCAGCGATAAATAGGTTAAGAATCTGGAAAACCCAATAAATTGTAGCTACAACTGTTAAAAACCAACTGCATTCAATGCCAAATGCAAGACAGTGAGACATGTAACCACTTTCTTTCAAATCTATTGCTTTTCGGGGATTTGGAGAACATTCCCATTTTTGGTAATGCAGTATATAGAGACATATATGCAAGAAAAAAAAAGTGCAGTGAACATTAAAATATCACTCTTCCTAAATTTCACTTCTGTCCTAAAACACAGCCATGCCATCCAACATCCTCTATCTTTTCTAATAATACTAACCCTAACCCTAGCTAAGGGATTGGGTAGTTAGGGTTAGGGGTCAGATTTTCTTCAATGCCA